>NC_058404.1:130624861-130787924 GCF_002201575.2 Neomonachus schauinslandi | reverse complement strand
TTTTTTCTGTTCATCTACTGGCTAGTTAGGGAGGAAGAAACAAGGATACTATGACAAAAGAGCCCAGGCAATATACTTTTCAAAGGTAATTTGCCCATATAATTAAAGAATATGTGAAGAATTACTTATCAATTGGGACCTACCAGTCAACTTACCCAGTTATACAAAACTATGGTTGTTGCTCTTTGGAGAATCAGCATGATGTCACAGGCACAGTTGCTATTTTTCTCACTAAAAATTGGTTGATTCCAACTGTATTATGAAATTTTTACTTTGTTATCTATCACTGAATGTTTTGTCAGGAAGTGCACTTTTAAATCATCATTTCCCTAAGTGTTTTCCTTAAAATACTGGAGCCGGACAATGCTCACTAGATAAAGAAGTTTCAATGGGTATGTGAGTTTTTGAAGCACTGCCCTTTATATTGCACTCTTGGTGATGAACAGGGCTAATTAAAATGTTGATGGGTCTGAAAAATACTGCAATTATACAAGTTTAATTTATCCAACAAATTCTTTTATATCTATTTAACTCCCCAGGAACCGTTGTTTTTTTGGAATACATTTTGTGAAAATAAGGTTTATAGAAGGTGATTCTGAGGGCATTTAGTAAATTACACACAATATTATTATTCTTTAATTTCTTAACCTCTCCTGAGTCATACCCACTTTAGAAGTAAATGAAGGCCATAACTATTTTTATCCAGGAAAAGATACACAGGCATATGTATATTAAATTTTACATAAAGTTCAAAATTTTGCATATATTTAAGGCTGATAGTTAAAATCTATCACTGGTACCATGTTAAGGAATTCAAGCTCTTGGTTCACTCACAAATGAAGCTTCCCTTTTGGAACTGCTACTGTGAAGCATAGTCAGCTCTTGGTAACTTAAGTTTTGCAGTTTTACTCCTGCCCTTCACATAATGTAATATGTGCCTTTTGCCTTTGTTGTTGCCCTTTTGAATCACCTGCAAGTGGAAAGATAGAGACATGATCAGAGAACCAAGAACAAGAAAGCCAAGGATGATTCCTCCTCTTGTATATTCTGAAATACATTATTTAGAAACCAAAATTTTAAATGTATTTCTTTGGTGGATAAAATTTAAGGATATATTAGAATTTCCCTACTGCATTTATATTACCGATCCTCACAAGCATAATATTGAGACAGTTGAACAGCTTGTAAAACATTTCTGTGCTCTGTTGCAGCCAAAAGTACAAAACGCATGCTATATTTGGTTAGTGTGCAGTCTATTTCAAATGTATGTCTAAGGATGGAGGACTGAAGAGTTTTCTATCATTTTTCTTTTTCCTCCACATGTTAGGATGGTGTAAGTAAACAAAAAGATTTTACTTTGCAATTTAATTTAAATTTGTTTATGTACCTCTTACTGAATCAAAAGGCTTTTTGGAAATTATCCAATTCTCTTCAACAGAATGTACAGAAAGGTATTTCTACACTGATAACAAAGTTGGAATCTATTTAAAACATTTTTTTTTCCGTTTCTTTTGCCCTAAGCTCTTATTGTTTAAGGTGTTCCCCTCTTTTTTAAATAATATTCACCATAGTAATATAAAGAATTACTACATTTTAAATTCAAGCAGATATATTTATTTGGAATACATATTTATTTGAATAATATTTATGACATTTTAATTATATTACATCTTACTCTTATAATTTTTACTTTTATAACAATGAAGATGAGAAAATGGAAATGAAGAAATACTAAGTATTAAGAGTAATTTAACTATAGTAGAGTTTATTTAGTCTTTACAACCATGTATATAAGTTCCATTATTTCCAACTTACATGTTATTTTCAGAAGGACTAAGATATTTCCTAGGATGACACTGGTAGAATGTGGTAGAGATAAGATTTGAACCCAAGGATTCGGATTTAAAAATAGTATGTTTTCATTTTTTAAAACAATTTCAAAATAGCTGGCAGAACAAGTATTTGGGATGAGGTTGTCAAAATAAATAAGAATTTACCTTTAGAAAAGCATATTCCAAAGGTTAAAAGTACAGTAACTGAATTAGTTGGCATAGTAGCTGGAAATGAGGTTCTTCTTTTTTACTTTGCTATCTCTGACCTCTGTTTTCACATGGTTATTGTCTCTGTCCTAGGATCTAGATCCATGGCATGTCATATAGAAAAATACATAATTTTTAATGCCTTACACATATATATACACACACACACTATTTAATATCTTTTCTAGTCTATCTATTCCCTAACCTCAATTGTCAAAGGCCTTAAGTGACTGGCCTAGTTTAGAATCTTGTCTCTTGTATATTTGCTGAATTCACACCTGCTGCTATTCCATCTGCTACAATTTTAGATCACTAAGACCTTCTTGAAATATGTGGAAAATGTCAAACATACTCCCAAAAAAGTGCTGCCTTCTTTTAAGCTGATGGTGTCCTGAAATGACTGAGTTTTTCTTTTCCTAAAGATAAGCACTCGCCTTTTTTTTTTTTTTCCAATGACCTAAAGTCCCTTTATTTAAAGGATCAAGACAATTGGTCATGGTTTAAAGAACAGAGAAATAGCGTTTCAAAAGTAAATGTCATTCTACTTGATGGTAGGCACTTGAAATGTTATCTATGCTATACTTACAATAATTGTATACCTGAATGATATAACACATTTTAATCATGTTTCCACATTTAGTGAATGTACAAATGGGTTTCTTTTTATCTCAATCTTAATATATCTCAATCTTAATAAATCAGGACAAGATATTTTATGTTTATTAATAACATCTAATAGCTGATTCATTCATTCAGATATTTACTCTATGCAAGATTCTACCTGGAACTGTACAATAAGGGCCCTAAAATGTGTTCAGTAAGAAACTTGATAAGATTATATTTGTATGAGTATATGGGTCATTCTTTACTTAAATAATAAGTTCTTATTTTTGCATTTAAAATTTAGACATGGAATTTTATGTTTCTTTTCTTGTACACTTACATGTCATTTATTATACCTTTCTTAAATTACTTAAAAATTACGTTTTTTTCCCCACAAGCAATAAGGAAGGTATGGGGATAGGAGTGGATGCAATGGTTCAAAGGAGCCAGAAAGAGTGAATCCTAAATCTGTTGTACAGAGGAATTATCACCATTTGGGAGCATTATTATGCTTCCAGTGTATGTTGGATTTTAGTGTTAATATTTTTTATTCCTTCTAGAAATTATGTATTAGAATATCGCTATGAGTTAGGGTAGAATTCACCTTTAATAGTTTTTGCTGCAATATTTTATTGGTTGAAAGTTTGTTTTAATTCTATCCAAAGTGGCAAGACTATGCAATCTTGGGTGTTTCCTTCTTTATAAAACAAAGGCATTGGACAGTTAAAAAATTAGATGATTTTCTGACCCTCAGCCAATCTGTAACTTTGTGGTCACAGTGGGACAGGGCTTCTCTAGGAGGAGGAAAGGTGGCATTAATCTTCTGGAAAAGCTGTCAGCCCTAACTGATAGATTCCGATGTACAGAACGATGGAGATCGGTTTTTCTTCCTACATCTGTGTTGGATCCTAAATCTTGACCTGAACTCACTCCTAATTGTTTGTAACTTTTAACAATCTAGACTGTTTTGAACAGTTCTCTCTTTGCTGTCACCTGGGGATTTTTACTACAGTGAACTCACTCACAACTCCTGTCTGAACTTAACAAGATGAAGGCATCCACCAAAAATGAAAGTAGCTAGATAACCACAGGAAACATAAAGGCAGTCAAGATTCCACCCAGGAATTTAAACTTTTTCAAATGTGTGCTTTGAGGATTTTCAGAAAGCACAATGCTACTTAATCTGCTCCCTGGAATTTATAGTTGGGGGCTTTGATTCTTCCCTGCAAGAAAACAAAACAAAAAATTAAAGAATGCATTGTATCTTAGAGATTGTGAGGCCCCAATACATGGTAAAATGACATTTTTCATATTTCTGCTTTACCTTGGCCTAAGGTCTATATGAAATTGTTTGCTTCTGTATAAGATTATCAACACCAATTCTTAAAATGTTTAAATTTCTCTAAGTATCAGACATGTAGTAAGAACTCTGCTTATTATTTTGCCAACTGCTTCTGAGTCAAGGCTGACATTTTGGGCTACCTGACTGATAAGGCATTTTAAGTAGAGCTTATTGTTAATCTATGCAAAACTCTAGTCTTTTGGTCTGTAGCCTGACCCTCATATTGCCAATATACCAAAAGCTCTGGAATTGCACTACTAAATTTCTGGTGTGGGGTGGAGGGAGCGCTGCTTCCTGCTGTCAGACTTCTCTTTTGCTGCCTGGACAAATAGTACCTGTTCCTGTATTCCTAGCACTGCATTTCACCTGAATGCTCCTGGCTTCTTGTTGGACCCTTAGTGCACTTGTCATTTGTTGTATAGTTTCCTCCTTATTACCCCTATCTCTAGACTTCTTCCCAGCATTTCATTCTTCCTGTAGATGAGTAAATTTCAAAACGTTGTTCCTCCCAAAGGTGTCCTATACTACAAATATCTGAGCCTGCTCTACCTGAATGTCATAAGATATCTTGCCAATTTGTACAGATCACCTCATAGGGCCTTCTCCTTGAGGAAAAGTAATGCTTTTAATTCTGTCACTGAGTAGGCAGTGCTTGGGACTTTGGCTCACTGCTTTTAGAAACCTAGAAGGGATGATAAACTGAAACATCTGTCCCTGTCTGTTCTGCCCATAATGTGGGCCTGCACTGAAGGGGAAGACAGTATGGTTTGCCCAGTCACCCATCCTTTGGGTGGCCTGGGACTTTAACTATTTCTTTCTCAGCAATGATCCTGGTTATGAATATGTCTTTGACTATAGGGAGTTACGATTTGGAAGTGTTCCATTTGACATGTTTTGTTTTTAAAAGAGTTCTTTGGTGAGAAATTTCTACTGGATATAAAAGCAGGAAAAATTAAAAGGGCTTTTCTACTCCTCTGCAAAATAATAATAATCACCACCACCATCAACAAAATATCTTCTTTCTGCAGACATTGGAAATTATATAATATTTGTGTTTCCCATTCAGATATTGCTACCAAGAAACTTAGATCTCAGTGTAGAGTTTAAATATATTATTCCACACCATATCCTCAGTAGACTTATTTCTCCACTCTCTACAAATAATTTGTCACTTAAAAAATTTTCAGGAGGCACCTGGGTGGCTTAGTCAGTTGAGCATCCAACTCTTGGTTTCAACTCAGGTCATGATTTCAGGATTGAGCCTTGCATCAGGCTCCATGCTCAGTGGGGAGTCTACTTGAGATTCTCTTTCCTTCTGACACTCCCCCTGCTCGCACGCTCTCTCTCTCTCAAATAAATAAATTAATCTTAAAAAAAATTCAGGTTTATTTTACAATTTGGTTTGATGGGTTTTTTGTTTATTGATTTGGTGATTTGTTTGTTTTATTGTAATTCTTGTCTGAATTTTTTGGAGGTAACTTTGATATAAATGATAAATGCATTCAGAGGCAGGAACATTATACAGATACTAAATGTTAAAGATCAAAACATCAACACCTTCATACTGAATGTATTCCGCAGTTAAATATGCAAGATTATAGATTGGTCTGTCTTAAACTGGTGATGGGTGTGTGTGGGAGTAGGAATGGGAAGGCTTGTCAGTAAAGAAACTGCTCAAGGAATTCAAGTCAATTGCAAACTGTCAATATGAGTTATCGTCTCTAAAAACGTGTCTATTATGTGAAAATCCTTTTTATTCCAGAAAGACTTACTTTGAACAAACTGTTTCTAGTGCATCCAGGGATTGTTGGCATGAAAGTAATGGCTAAAAGCTATGTCTAATGACCTGGAACTCAGTCTGATAGTGAAAAACCCAGCAGAGTGTAGCATTTGAATGTCTACTCTCACCATGGGCAGTATCAAAACAGCCAGATCAAAACACCTTAATATTGATTTGCAGAGCTGTTCTTAAACATGACTTTGAGTTGTGCCAAACTTCTTATCAGAATGGCAACAAGTACCCACAATATTTCATCCCTAAACATTGTTGTGATAACTGGAGCTCAGAATCATTTATTAACAATACAGAATTTACAATTGCTTTAAATGATGTGTTTGCTTCTGGTTCGGATGAGGTTTTAAACATTATAGAAAAGGTCTTTATCTCAGCTTTACACTCCTGCTCATAATTGTCAGGCAAACAGCCTAGCTGAAAGCTTGGTACAAGCCACTAAGGGTGCCCATGACTTATTGCTGGGGAAGTTTGCCAAGAAGACTTGCCAGACTTCTCATCATTCAACATGGCACTTCATCTTCAACAGCAGGAGTCAATTCTGCTGAATTACAAATGCTTGGCAGCCTCTCAAGACTTGCCTTAACCATTTCCATAGAGATTAGGGAGAGGTTTCATATGACAAATAATATGTTCTAGATGCTCATCTGTGTGGATTTAATCTTTGGTTATTTCTACCACAAGAGTTGATCTTTGTTAGGAAATACAGCATTGAATAATAATTTTCTGCTACTCTGATTTAGTTCCCTAGGCTGTGTCAAACAGTACAGAGGGTAAAAAGGCAAGTGTGCATTGTCCTACTGATTGATGTTCAGTGCATGCTACAGAGGATGATCTGACCATACAGAACCATGGCAAGCATCTTACAAGATCACTTGCTCTTTTGCAGTAATGATTTCCACCACAGAGAAACAATACTTTTCCTGGAACCATTGTAATTGCTGGTATTTCTGTGGCTTCTAGTGTAATGTAGAAGTTGTTAGGTAAAATGTTGCTTCCTTTTGGGTCAAAAATGAGACTACCAAATGTCAGGGGTTCGGGGGAAAGATATTAGGGAATGGATGAGATTTAGGAAATGGGTGGATTCAAGTGCCTTTTTGTCCCCGGTGGTTGATGATAACCTGTTTTGAACCAAATATGCTTCTTCTTTTTTCTAATGATCAGAACCCAAATCAGAGAATATATTGTAAAAATAGCAAAAATATCTCACTTTGATATGAAGAGAATGTGGCTTGATGAGTATAGCTGAATCTGAAGATAGATGTGTTCTGTAAAGCAAGTATTTATAATTTGGTGCATATTCACCTCTTAGTAAGTTATGCTTTCCCAAGTTATTTTGGTGCTAGTTGATAGTCTACTAATATCCATAGCAGTCATTAAACCATTAAAATGCTCCCATAGCTATTAGTTAATAACCTCTGTTCAAGTCTCTGAAGTGTTTCTACCATCATTTTAATCTTGATTACTATGATATATATATATATATATATTAGTGTGTGTGTATATATAATTATATATTTGAGATATAATTAATAGATAACATTATATTAGTTTCAGGGGTAGAACATGTTTTAATATTTGAATATATTGCAAAATGATCACAGTCTAATTAACATCCATTACCAGAGACAGTTACAGACTTTTTCCCTTGTGTTAAAAACTTTCAAATATACAATATTATTAACTATAGTCACCGTGCTATACATTACATCCCCATGATTTATTCATTTTATAACTGGAAGTTTGTATTTTTTTACTTCCTTCACCCATTTTATACCCTCCCCCCCCGTCGCCTCTGGCAACCACCTATTTATTTTCTCTCTCTATAAATTCCACTGTTATTTTAGATTCTACATATAAGTGAGATGATACCCTATTTATCTTCATCTATCTGAGTTATTTCACTTAGCATAATGCCCTCAAGTTCCATCCAAATTGTCTCAAATGGCAAGATTTCCTTTTTTTGTGGTTGAGTAACAACCCACTATGTAGACAAATCACATCACATTTTCTTTATCCATTTATCCATTGATGGACATTTAGGTTGCTTCCATACTTGGCTATTGTAAATAATGCTGCAATGAACATGGGATGCAGATATCTTTTCAAGGTAGTGTTTTTGTTTCTTTCCGATAAATGCCTAGAAATGGAATTGCTGGATCATATGGTAGTTCAATTTTTAATTTAAGGAAACTTCATATTGTTTTCCATAGTGGCCCCACCAACAGTGCACAAAGATTTTCTTTTCTCCACTTCTTCTCCAATGTTTGTTGTCTCTTGTATTTTTGATAATAGCCATTGTAACAGGTGTGAGGTGATATCTCATTGTGACTGATTTCCCTGATGATTAGTGATGTTGAACACATTTTCAAGTACCTGTTGGCCACTGTTTGTCTTCTTTGGAAAGATGTCTATTCAGAACCTTGGCCCATTTTTAAATCACATTAGTTTTTCTTGTTTGTTTTTGAGTTGTGTGAGTTCTTTATATATTTTGGATATTAACCCTTTATCAGATACAGGGTTTGCAAATATTTTCTCCCATTCATTAGGTTGCCTTTTCATTTTGTTAATGGTTTTCTTTGCTGTGCAGAAATGTTTTAGTTTTATGTAGTCTCACCTGTTTATTTTTGCATATGTTGCCTTTACTTTTGGTGTCAGATCCAAAAAATCATTGGCAAGATTGATGTCAAAGGGCTTACCACTTATGTTTCCTTCTAGAAGTTTTATGGTTTCAAGTCTTACATGTAAGTCTTTAATCCATTTTTGAGTTCATTTTTACATATAGTGTAAGGTAGTGGTTCAGTTTCATTCTTTTGCATGTGGCTGTCCAGTTTTCCTAATATCATTTATTGAAAAGACTGTCCTTTCTCCATTTCATATTCTTGGCTCCTTTATTGTAAATTAGTTGACCATATAAGCATATGTTTATTTCTGGGCTCTCTATTCTGTTCCCTTGACCTATGTTGTTTTAATGATGTTTCACCACTATATATAGTAAGCAAACCACAAACTGGTTTGCTTACTATATATAGCTTTGTAATATAGTTTGAAATCATGAAGTTTGATGCCTCCAGCTTTGTTCTTACCTGAGATCGCTTTGGCTATTAATAATTTTATTAAGAGAAGATACAAATGAATATATCTGAGCATTTAAGTATTTCTTATTGGCCTTTAAAAATACAGTGTACTCTACCCCTACCACTGCGACCGCTACTACTACTACTACTACTACTACTACTACTACTAGCATCGTGGGTTCATTGATCACTTACTAAGGACTATGCCTAACCCCAAGTATTCTACTTATATTAACTTATTTAATCCATATGACAATGCTATGAGGCACTATTATTATTATCTATATTTTTACAGACAAGAAAATAGAGGCACTGAGAGATTAAGTAACTTGCTCAAAGTAAAAAAGGAAGTGACATAACTGAGTCAGCCCACACAGTCTAGTTTTAAATCCAATATTCTTAACTACTACTCCTGCCAGCCTGATTAAGCAAACATCGTTGACTATTTTAGGTAAAGAGTATTGTATTCTCTTCTAAGATAAACCAATAGACCTGCTACTATTATTTGTTTAGATTTGACTGTACTGGAGCCAAGCTTAGCTTTGACATTTGCAGACATGGGTTAGCTTTCATCCCACTGCAAGACATAGGGCAACCTGGTATTTAGTTTTCCTACAAAAGGCAGTTAGGAAGCCCTAGAGGAACCTAATTAAAATGCAGCCCATTTCCAAGGCACCGTATCTTGCTGTGTTGCCATAGAAACAGTGGAAGATTTCTGGTCATTGACCTTTAAGGGAAATTGAGGATACATTTTCATCATAAGGTTCATAAGAGAAGCTACCCCAGTATATTAACTTATAGTGGCAGGACAACTTTGGAAATCCCCTATGCAATCCTGCCTGACTTTAGGAGTATATCAGCAAAACTCATTAGAGGCTCAAACTCAAGCTCTTTTGAAGAAATTTTTTTTAACTACTTTCAATATGCCATCTGTGCTATTGGATTTAAAATAATCAAGATAGTGCTCTAGCAACAAAGAAACATTAAAGGAAATCTTAGATAATTATACAAGAAACATCAGAACAAATATCATATTTTGAAATAGTTTGTATTACATCTATTGATTTTGGATTCTTTAAATCTAGGTTTACTCAAATAATAAAATGCAGCATTACTGTATCAAAAAGACACACGTAGAAAATCAAAAGTTTATTATAAAATATTATGTTAATACTATTTAAAAATACAAATTCTTAATTCTTGCCCTTTCTGGTTTATTCATATGTAAATTCAGGCATTATTTTACTAAGTACGTATAATTGAAAATCCTACTTATATGATATATATTTATATATATACTTTGTGTATGTATATATATATGTACATATATACACACACACATATATATATATGCCATTTGACAGAAGGCAAGTGCCCATGATTCAACAGAAAAAAAATGACAAAGTTTTCCTTACTGTAGACTGCTTTTACTATATTAATATTTTTATTTTCCACTAAAAATAAATAACTTAGTTCTATTATCAGGCTATCTATGCATAATTTAATTATAAGGAAATGTCAGTCAGGGGAATCAGGGCTGGCTAATTTCTTCTAGAACTAGAAATATGTCTCCATATATATGAGTATCACTTATTCTAGACATAGACATCTGAAGAAAAATAGAAATACTCTAATAATTATATGTAGAAAAGCTAGGCTACTACCCCATTCCCTAAACTTCTGCAGGGTTCTCTTACATAGCTGTATGTCCTCACTCGGAGAGACAATGGGGACTGGGGGGGAACACAGACTCTGGCCCTACGTTAATTGGGACTCCTGGCTCTGCTACTTACTAGCCATGAGGCTCTGAGAAAGTTACTTAGTCCACAGGAACCTCAATTTGCTCAAGTATAAAATGAGGATAATAATGGAACTTCTTAGGGTTGTTTTGAGAATTAAATGAGCTAATATTGATAAATCACATATCTGTATTTGATACAGTAATAAAAAACATATTTTGTCTTCCAATGCCAGGGACAGCGCTCACAAGGAAATGCCATTCCTGTCACACTCCTGCCCAAGACACAAACAAAACAGTGAGATGACTCATCCCAGATAAAAACAGAATACTGTCAGTGCACTGGAAGAGGAGTCTATAGAGTTTGCTGTTAGAAAAACGTTTTTCGGGCGCCTGGGTGGCTCAGATGGTTAAGCGTCTGCCTTCGGCTCAGGTCATGATCCCAGGGTCCTGGGATCGAGTCCCACATTGGGCTCCCGGCTCAGCGGGGAGCCTGCTTCTCCCTCTGACCCTCTCCCCTCTCATGCTGTTTCTCTCTCGCTCGCTCTATAAAATAAATAAATAAATAAAATCTTTAAAAAAAAAAAAACGTTTTTCTTTCTCAGTATGGATATAGACAGCACTATTTCTGAGAATAAATGGTTACCCTTGAGGGGTATGTGTGTGTGTGTGTGTGTGTGTGTGTGTTTAATCCAATCGTTGCCTACTGCATGAGCCAGAAAGATGAGTAAACATATCTTGCCCCTCACACTAGGGGAGAGATTCTGAAAATCCAACTTATAAGGCCAAACCACATATTAGACTGTCATGTTGCCATCTGGGTGCCAAAGCCCACCCTGACTCGTTTTGTTAAAGCTCCCATGGAGTCATATGGGATGAATAACTCAAACTTGAGGGAATGATATCTGCAAAGTAAACCTAGAACCAGACTAACCCTCACGCTACCTGTCAGGTGAATGCCTAAGCAGTGGATATGAGATAACCTTCCCGAAAAGACTTGTGTGCCTTATACAACTTTCTGTTTAAGTGCTTGGCACAAGATAACCACCACTGGTGTGTATTAGTACTAGAATACTTTTTGAACAAAGATATTTTAATTTTCCAAGCTGTTTTCCTAATTAGGAATACTCATTAATGTACCAAAATAAAACAAGAAACTTATCACTTCTTTCCAGTTTAAGACTACACAGACAGTTTAACACTCAACGTGGTCCCTTTCCAATTAGACAAAAAAGAAAGTTTCTATGGTGATCATGCTTATAGTCATTGCAGTCATTCCTTTTTCTTTCCTTGCCAATGCTCAATATACATCAAATTACTCACAATTACATACAAACTTCCTAGCACCTCTGAATCTTCTTAAAATTATACTTTCTACTCGTGACTTTAAAAAGTAACTGCTATTTTTCTCCTGAATAATTAAAAAGATAAACCAAATAATTTTTCAATTAATTTATGTAGGGTTTTCATAGTCAAATTTACTGTCAGCACCCATGGAGAGTTAGTGAATCTTTCCTAAATAGAAAAACCATCCCTAAAAAAGTATCCTGAGATTCATATATTCAGAATTTAAAGGAATTCATGAGATTTTTATGAATCTAGAAAATCAACCTTTTTTTCCATTAATTGTATTCCGTATGCTGTACCTTTCATCTCCATGACTTATTTATTTTATAACTCAAAGTGTGTACCTCATAATCTCTTTTATCTATTTCACCCATTCCCTTACCTACCTCTCCTCTGGCAACCACCAGTTTGTTCTCTGTATTTATGAGTCTGTATTTTTGTTGTTTCTTCATCTGCTTGTTTGTTTGTTTTTAGATTCCTCATGTAAGTAAAATCAGACGATATTAGTCTTTCTCTTACTTTCTTCACTTAGCATAATACGCTTTAGGTCTCTCCATGTTGACACAAATGGCAAGATCTCATCCTTTTTTATAACTAATACTCCATATACCACATTTTCTTTGTCAATTCATCTATCAAAGGACACTTGGAATGCTTCCATATCTTGGCCATTGTAAATAATGCTGTAATAAACATAGAGGTATATATATCTTTTTGAATCCACACAATAGTGGAATTACTAAATCATATGGTATTTCTATTTTTAATTTTTTGAAAAAACTCCATACTGTTTGCCAGACTGCCTGAATTAATTTTCATTCTCACCAACAGTGCACAAGGGTTCCTTTTTCTTCACATCCTCACCAACACTTTTTATTTCTTGTCTTTTTGATCCCAGCCATTCTGACAGGTGTCAGGTAATATCTCATTATGGTTTTGATTTACATTTCCCTGATTAGTGATGTTGAGCATTGTTTTCATGGGTCTGCTGGCCATCTGTATGTCTTCTTTGGAAAATGTCTATTCAGGTCCTCTGCCTATTTTTTTGATTGCACTGTTTTTTGTTTTTGTTTTTGTTTTTTTGATATTGTATAAGTTCCTTATGTATTTTGGACATTAGCCCCTTATCAGATATATCATTTGCAAATATCTTCTCCCATTCAGTGGGCTGCCTTTTCATTTTGTTGATGGTTTCCTTCACTGTGTAAAAGCTTTTTATTTTTGTGTAGTCTCAACAGTTTATTTTTGCTTTTGTTGCCCTTGCCTGAAGAAAGTGGCCCAAAAATATATTGCTAAAACCAGTGTCAAATAAATTACTGCCTATGTTTACTTCTAGAAGTTTTATGGTTTCAGGTCTTACATTCCAGTCCATTTTGAATTTCTTTTTTATATGTTCTAAGATAGTGGTCCAGTTTTCTCTATTAAAGAAACAGTTTTTTCCCCACTATATATTCTTGCCTCCTTTCTCATAGGTTAATTGACTATATAAGCGTGGGTTTATTTCTGGGGTGCCTATTCTAGTCCATTGATCTATTTGTCTGCTTTTGTGCCATACCATACTGTTGTTACTATTACAGTTTTGTAATATAGTTTGAAATCAGGGAGCATTATTCTTTCAGCTTTGTTCTTATTTCTCAAGATTGCTTTGGCTATTCAGAGTCACTTGTGTTCCATAAACATCTAAGGCTTCTTTGTTCTAGTTCTGTGAAAAATGCCACTGGCGTTTTGATGGGAATTGTATTGAATCTGTAGAGGGCTTTGGGTAATATGGACATTTTAACAATATTAATTCTTCCAATTCATGAGCACAATATATCTTTCCATTTATTTGTGTAATGTTTAATTTCTTTCCTCAGTGACTTAAAGTTTTCAGAGTACAGTCTTTCATTTCCTCAGTTAAATTTATGTCTAGGTATTTTATTCTTTTTGGTGCATTTGTAAATGAAATTGTTTTCTCAATTTCTCTTTCTGCTACTTTGTTATTAGTGTAAAAAAATGCAACAGATTTCTGTGCATAATTTTGCATCCTGCAACTTTACTGAATTCATTTATCAGTTCTAAGAGTTTTTTTTTTTTTTTTTTTTGGTGGCGTCTTTAGGGTTTTCTATATATAGTATCATGTCATTTGCAAATAGTCAAAGTTTTCCTTCTTCCTTATCAATTTGTATGCCTTTTATTTTTCTTGTCTGATTGCTGCAGCTAGAACTTCCAGTATCATGCTGAATAGAAGTGGTAGGTGGACATCTGTGTCTTGTCCTTGATCTTAGGGGAAAAGCTGTCAGTTTTTCACAACTGAGTATGATGTCAGCTGAGGGATTTTCACATATGTCCTTTATTATGTTGAAATATGTTCCCTCTAGACCAACTTTGCAGAGGGTTTTTAGCATGAATGGATGTTACAGTTTATCAATGCTTTTTCTGAATCTATTGAGATGATCATACGGTTATCCCATCTCTTATTAATGTGATGTATCACACTGATTGATTTGCAGATACCGAACCACCCTTGCATCCCTGGAACAAATCACGATTTAGTGTGGTGAATGATTTTTGTAAAGTATTGCCAAATTCTGTTTGCTAATATTGTATTGAGGATCTTACATCTATGTTCATCAGAGATATTGGCCTGTAATTTTCTTTTTTTTGCCGTGTCTTTGTCTGGTTTTGGTATCGGTAATGCTGACCTCACAGAATGAACTTAGAAGCTTCCCTTCCTCTTCTGTTTTTTGGAACAGTTTGAGAAAAACAATTATTAGCTCTTCTTTAAATATTTGGTAAAATTCCTCTGTCAAGTTATCTGGTCCTGGACTTTTATTTGTTGGGAGTTTTTTGATTACTAATTCAGTTTCATTGCTGGTAATTATTTTTTTTCAAATTTTCTATTTCTTCCTGATTCCGTTTTGAAAGACATATTTCTAGGAATGTATCCATTTAAATTGACATTTCTTAAGGTAATGGTTTGGTAGTTCCCAGAAATGTTTAAAGACATTTCCGAGGGTGATGGTGGTGAGATTTGATTTAAAAAATAAAAATAAAATGCTGGGTTAAACAAAGTTAACCAGATTCTCTCGGAGCCTTAACATGCTAATATGTTTTATTAATACTTGAAGCAGACATAGTCAAAATCATTTGTTAAACTTACTGTTCCATGGAACCCATTTTTTTCTGAATAGCTTCTTAAGACACCACTGCATATCAGAAGATACTTTGGGTAGTGTTGCTTCAGTGAATTCCCAGAGTAAAGGGTTAATGTTCCATCTTGTCTGCTTAATTCTTTTAAAAGTCCTTCTCCTTCAAATGGCCGTCAAGAACTTTAATTTTGTCAGTTTTCAGTTCATATGGTTATAAGCATGATTTTATTATTAAAGTGAGATGGGATTAATATTTTTATAATGAGATAACATTTTAATTTCACCATTTATATATAAACACAAGTTAATAAAACACATCACAAAACAGTAAAATTTCATAGTTAATATTTATAGGTGCATAGTTTCATGCTCACGTTTTAAAGTATTATATATTAACAAATTTCACAACACATCATTATTTTTAAACAGAAATAATCATTAAAAGACACCTAGAAATCTTATAGTATACGATAGTAAATCACAACTTCTCAATAACAGCAACAAAAATAGTGAAGATTTAGAAATAAGTGGTAGTCACTTAGGTGTTTTAATTTAACATTTTAGATTTGAAGCCACAGTATCACATAGCACACAAGGACCCTGCTACCATTAATCACTTCAGTGAGAGGGAAGCACTGAAATGCTGAGTAGGGGCAGGTACAGATAACTTCAATCACTGCTGATGGAAGAGTTTAAAATACACTGTAAAAACTTTGAGAAAATATCATGACTGGGCATGTTGGAACTGAGTACTTGTACAGGATGGAACATCTTTCAGTAGGTCTCAAGAAACTGGGAGCAAAAGTATTTCTTAGGCTTCGGGTTCATAGTCTTGATACCCTTCCTAATATGAAGAAAATCAGAAAGAAAACATGCAGTATTATTAGTTTTAGTCATCAGTAATGAAGGATTTAGGGTGAATGAGATAGGACACGGCTCACCACCTTGAATGAAGGTTATACTCATAACAGCTCTGCAACTATTCAGTTACACACAGTATACTTTCATTTTTAATAATTTTGTCTTCCTGTCAAATATAAAAGTGAATTATGCTGCTCAGAGTTCAGGTATCTGAATTTAACTTTCAGATGACATTTAACAGTCATATGTTCTAGTCCTGTAGGACAAGTTAGTTGGTCTATATTGCTCCCAGTTTCCTCAACTGTACATTTTGAGAGACAAATTAAGTGGCTTAAAAAGCCTCTTCAAGGGCTAAGATCCTCTAATTTTTAAAACGAGACAAAGACATTTAAAGGCAAGTGACATCTTCTTTCCTTTTGCTTCTCAATGAAAATGTCTTCTTCATCCATGGCTTCAATTATTACTTTTATTCTAAACCCCCCTCTCCCCATACAATATATGGATAGCATCTACAATAAAAATATTAAAGATCTTAACTAAAGCAGTCAGATTAGTCCTAAAGAACAACTCTAATTAGGATCCTGCTTTAAAATGAACAAATGTACCTTCAATAACTCAAGTTGCTTTCTGAATATAGTACAAACTTAAATGGAAAGGTTCTTCTAGTATTCTACAACTTATCTTTGACCCATCTCTGCAGCCTTAATATGTCACTAGTCTCTGTTCCCTAACCTCAAATCCTATTTAATTACTCACTGTTCCTCAGACATATCTTTATGCATGTTTAGACATGCATGCCTTTGCTTCTGATATTACCTTGTGCTAGAATGTCTTTCTTTCATTTTGGTCTATCATATCTCCCCTCCCCCCCTCCCCCACACAGATCAACACCAACTCTTCTAAAAAAGTCTTGATCACTCTAACCAGATCCTGTAAAATATTATACTTTTTTGGTGAATCTTGAATATTTTTGCCTCTGTGATGCCTGATACATAGAAGACAGTCAATAATGTTTAAAGGAATCATCACGAAATAAATGAAGGAGCAAATTTGTATTTGTTTTTATCAAATCATTAGAATGTAAACTTCTTGTGTCCTGGTACTATCAACTAAACTTTTTGTATTTTCTATAGTATTTAGCATTGTGCTGTGCATAAAAAGATTCAAAAATTTTGGTAAAATCTAAGAAACAATGTAATCTCAATTTCTATAAATGGGATTATCACTATGCCTTTAACTGATGCCATGAAGAATAATATATAACCTAACTAAAGACATTTTAACTTAATTTTTAATGAATAATACATCTTCTTTGTGATGTCTGGTACCGGTATAAGGGTAATACTGTCCTCATGGAATTAGTTGGGAAGTAATCGTTCCTCTTTTTTTTTTTTGAAGAGAAATTAATTGGTATTAATTGTAATTAATAGTTATTAATTATTCCTTAAGTGTTTGGTAGAATTCATCAGTGAAGCTGTCTGGTCCTGGGATTTTCTTTGTGGGTAGATTTTTTTTTAACAATAATCCAGTCTCTTTACTTTGTTATAGGTCTATTCAGATTTTCTATTTCTTCTTGAGTCAGCTGCATTCATTTAAAAGTATTTTTAAATTTTCCTTAAGATACATTTTCTTTTAAAGAAACTTATTTTCAAATTAAAATTAATCATCAAAAGGCTAGATTGAAGTACATCAGTTCCTGCAAACCATGCATTTATCATATTTCTACTCTATAATTTTTGTGGGTAACTTTTATTTTATCATGGAAATATCTTGCTGGAAATGTATGGCAAATAATAATTACTTGAGGCATTCAGTTGATTTCTCCAACTTTCCATTTGGGGATTTATTTTAGAAAGTAAAGTTTTTAATAAAATAATTTTCTAATGCAGGGATCAGCAAACACTTTCTGTAAAGGGTCATTAAGTACATATATTAGGTTGTGTGAACCACAGAGTATCTCTGTTGCTTTTTTTTTTTTTTAAACAACACTTTACAAATGTAAAAACCACTTCTAGCTTTCAAGTTGTCTGCACAATAAATATTTGGGATTTGGCCAATTTGTCCCGCTAGAGAGTAAATCACTTTCATTAAGGACCCATGGAAGGAAAATCTGACAGTGACAGATTTTTGGTACTGCTTATTAAAAAGACCCAACTTGAAGTCCTGAAGTTTATTTTTAGAGTTGTAGGTATATAAAATTTTACCTCAGAAGGCATTTCATATGCCTCATTGTCAGGATCAACAGGCATATCTTCCAGAATTCCCTCCTGTGGGCCTCCTTCTTCACTCTAAATGGGAAGCACAAAAGGAATATGATGAGGTACTAGTTTTTACTTTTTAAAAATTAAGCACACTTTAAAAACATCTTATGTATAATACTGGTAAGAATGTTGTAAAAGTGGCACTCCTTAATATTACTTCTGGCATTCTAAACTATATAGTACCTTTGCAGAAATATTGTGGTGTTGTTAACACTAAAAATGTACAAATTTTTTGCCCAAGTAATTTACTATCCAGGAAGTAGTCCAAAGCTATCATCCAAAGATGTTTTTCAAAGCATCAATGATAGCAGTAAAAGAAATTGTTAACCTAACTGTTCAATAGAAGATGAAAAGTTTAGAAAATTATAATTAATCTATTCAATAGATTATTATGAAGATATGTATTTACTATAGCATGAGAATTATATAACAAAATGAGAACCTATTTATAATAGCATGTTTAGAAAGATATAAAGTTGTATATATTATGGACATAACCAATGTATTATTCAGATGCAAAGCTAAAAAGATTGAAGAAAATCCAACAAAATATTAAAAGCACTTTTTATTGGGTAGTTATGTTTTACTTTTTTTGTAAGTTAACTTATATAACCATTTATAATGTAAAAGCATACATATTTTATAATTTATTTTTAAATGATGGCAAAGAAATTATTTTCTGAAATTTCAAAATTGAAACTATATAAATATATATAACTATATAAATATATATTACCTATATATATATCACTATATATATATATATATATATATATATATGTAGAGAGAGAGAGAATCAAATACATGATCCATAAATTTCCTAGATCTCTCTCCTTAGAAATAAGATACCATAAAACTCAACTTGAACTCAGGTCTTCACTAGTATCCTTCATTAAATACCTTTTGTTGCTTTGCATTTATTCCAGTAAAGTTCACTGAAAATTGAAAAAGCAGAGAGGCAATGTGAGCCTAAAATGGACTTACTCAAAGAGATCAAATACTCCCTCAGCCAATGTCGCTTATGTTTAAAAATATGCCTGATGTAAATAATAGCTCCTCCTGTCTCCATGATGAAAGTGACTGACAGGTAGGCAGAGAGATAAAGAAATGGCTGCCCATGTGAAAAGTCAAACTAAACCTCATGCTTACGTTAACTGGGCTGAGAAGTTTATAGATCATCTTCTCCTGCCCAACTCCCTTTTTATAAACCAAAACAGTCCAAGTTATATATAAATGAAATAAAATAAAAGCACTTCCCAGAATACCTTACTTCTAAATGTGGAATAAAGATACTATTTCACCTCTTAGCACAAGTCAAGAATAGGTTCTCTTGTATTGTGGTTAGATATGAGGTCTGTAGCATCACAAGACTTGACTTCAAATCTTAGCTTCTCTAGATTCTAGACTTTTTAAATTGAAGTACAAGTAACATATAGTGTTATATTAGTTTCAGGTGTACAACATAATGATTCAACAATTCTATACATTATTCAGTGCCTACCACGCATGATGAGTATAATCACCATCTGTCACCAAACAATGTTATTATAATCTTGTTGACTATGTGCCCTATGTACTTTTCATCTCTGTGACTTATGTATTTTATAACTGGATGTTTATACTCTAAATCCCTTTTAGTTCACCCATTCCCCACCCACCTTTCCTCTGGCAACCACCTGTTCTCTGAATTTCAGAGTCTCTTTGTTCATTTTTCTTACTTCTCAGATTCCACATATAAGTGAAATCACTTATTTGTCTTTCTCTGACTTATTTAACTTAGCATTATACTCTCTAGGTCTTAGAAGTGTTGTTGCAAATGGCGACATTTTGTTCTTTTTTATGGGTAATACTCCATTGTGTGTGTAAATACACTACACCTTCTTTATCCATTCATTTTACAATGGACACTTAAGTTGCTTCCATATATGGCTATTGTAAACAATGCTGCAATAGACATAGGGGTGCATATATCTTTTCAAATTAGTGTTGTTATTTTCTTCGGGTAAATACCCAGTAGTGGAATTATGGGGTCATACAGTATTTCTATTTTTAATTTTTTGAGGAAACTCCATACTGTTTTCCAGACTGGTTGCACTAATTTTCATTTCCACCAACAGTGCATAGGTTTCTTTTTTCTCCACATCCTCACCAATACTTGTTATTTCTTCTTTTTTATTCTAGGCATTCTGATAGGTGTCAGGTAATAAATATCTCATTATGGTTTTGATTTGCATTTCCCTGTTGATTAGTGATGTTGAGCATCTTTTCATGGGTCTGTTGGCCATCTGTAGGTCTTCTTTGAAAGATGTCTACACAGGTCCTCTGACCATTCTTTTGATTGCACTGTTTTTTTGATATTGTATAAGTTCTTTATATATTTTGGATATTAACTCTTATTGTATGTCATTTGCAAGTATCTTCTCCCATTCAGTAGGTTGCCTTTTTGATAGGGCAAAAGCTTTTTATTTTGGTGTAGTCTCAATAATTTATTTTTGTTTTTGTGTCTGTTGCCTAAGGAGACATATCTAAAAAAGTGTTTCTACGGCTGATGTCAAGGAAATTATTGCCTATGTTTTCTTTTAGGAATTCTATGGTTTCAGGTCTCATATTTAGGCCTTTAATCCATTTTGAGTTTATTTTTTGTGTATGGTATATGAAAGTGGTCTAGTTTCATTCTTTTGCTTGTAGCTATCCAGTTTTCCCAACACCATTTATTGAAGAGACTGTCTTTTCCCCATTGTATATTCTTGCATCCTTTGTTGTAGATTAATTGACCATATAAGCATGGGCTTATGTCTGGGTTCTCTATTCTTTTTGATTTATCCATGTGTCTATTTCTGTGACAGTACCATACTGTTTTGATTACTACAGCTTTGTAGTATATCTTGAAATCTGGGAAGGTGATACCTTCAGCTTTGTTCTTCCTCAAGATTGCTTTGGCTGTTTGGGATATTTTGTGGTTCCATACAAATTTAGAAATTCTTTGTTCTATTTCTGTGAAAAATGCCATTGGCGTTTTGATAGGGATTGCATTGAATCTGTAGAGGGCTCTGGGTTGTATGCACATTTTTACAGTACTAATTCTTCTATGAGCATAAATATCTTTCCATGTATTTGTATCATCATCAATGTCCTTCATCGATGTTTTACAGTTTTCAGAGTGCAGGTCTTTCACCTTCTTAAGTTTATTCCTAGGTATTTAATTCTTTTTAGTGCAATTGTAAATGGGACTGTATTCTTAATTTCTCTTTCTTCTACTTTGTAATTAGTGTATAGAAATGCAACAGATTTCTTTATATAATTTTGTATCCTGCAACTTTACTGAATTCATCAGTTCTAATAGTTTTTTTTTTGGTGGAGTCTTTAGGGTTTTTTATATATAGTATCATGTCATCTGCAAATAGCAAAAGTTTTCCTTCTTCCTTATCAATTTGTATGCCTTTTATTTTTCTTGTCTGATTGCTGCAGCTAGAACTTCCAGTATCATGCTGAATAGAAGTGGTAGGTGGACATCTGTGTCTTGTCCTTGATCTTAGGGGAAAAGCTGTCAGTTTTTCACAACTGAGTATGATGTCAGCTGAGGGATTTTCACATATGTTCTTTATTATGTTGAAGTACGTTCCCTCTAAACCTAAGTTTGTTGAGAGTTTTTTGTCATGAATGGATGTTGTCCTTTGTCAATGCTTTTTTGGCATCTATTGAGATGATCATATGGTTTTTACCCTTTCTCTTGTTAATATGATGTATTATACTGATTGATTTGCAAATATTGAACCAGTCTTGCATCCCTGGAATAAATCCCAATTTATTGTGGTGAGTGATTTTTGTAATGTATTGTCAAATTCTGTTTGCTAATACTTTTTTATTAAAAATTTTATTTGTTTGAGAGAGAGAGAGAGACAGCAAGCACGAGAGAGAGAGAGAGAGAACCAGAAGGGGAAGAGGAAGAGGGAGAGTGAGAAGCAGGCTCCCCACTGATTAGGGAGCCTGACACAGGGCTCAATCCCAGGACTCTGGGATCATGACCTGAGTTGAAGGCAGGCACTTAATCAAACTGAGCCACCCAGGTGTCCCCTGTTTGCTAATATTTTATTGAAGATTTTACATCTTCGTTCATCAGAGATATTGGCCTATAGTTTTCTTTTTGTTTGCACTGTCTTTGTCTGGTTTTGGTATCAGGGAAATGCTGGCCTTGTATAATGAATTTGGAAGTTTTCCTCCTCTTCCCCTTCTCCCCCTTCTTCTTTTTCCTGAATACTTTCAGAAGAATAGTTATTAACCCTTTAAATGTTTGGTAGAATTCACCTACGACGCCATCTTGTCCTGAGCTTTTGTTTGCTGGGAGTTTTTAATTCTGATTCAATTTCATTGCTAGTAATCACTCTGTTCAAATTTTCTATTTCTTCCTGATTCAGTTTTAGAAGATGATATTTTACTAGAAATTTATCTAGTTATTTTAGATTTTCCAATTTGTCCTATAATTTTTCATAATATTCACCTATAAGTTTTTTGTATTGCTGTGTTATTATTTCTCCTCCTTCACTTCTAATTTCATTTGAGTTCTTTCTTTTTTCGTGATGAGTCTGGCTAAAGGTCTATCAACTTTGTTGATTTTTTTTTTTTAATTTTGTTGACCATTACAAAGAGCCAGATCTTTGTTTCATTGATCTTTACTATTGATTTGTCTAGTCTCTATTTCATTTATTTCTGCTGTAATTTTTATTTTTCCTTTTTTTCTACTTGTTTTGGGTTTTTTTTTTTTTTTTCTAGCTCCTTTAGATACAAGGTTAAGCTGTTTATTTCAGATTTTTCTTGTTTCTTAAGGTAGGCCTACTTGGGGTGCTGGGTGGCTCAGTCCTTAAGCATCTGCCTTCAGCTCAGTTCATGATCCCAGGGTCCTGGGATCGAGCCCTGCATTGGGCTCCCTGCTCAGCTGGAAGCCGAGCTTCTCCCTCTCCCACTCCCCCTGCTTGTGTTCCCTCTCTCACTGTCTCTGTCAAATAAATAAATAAATAAATAATCTTAAAAAAAAAAAAAGGTAGGGGGTGCCTGGGTGGCTCAGTCGTTAAGCGTCTGCCTTCGGCTCAGGTCATGATCCCAGGGTCCTGGGATCGAGCCCCACATCGGGCTCCCTGCTCAGCAGGAAGCCTGCTTCTCCCTCTCCTACTCCCCCTGCTTGTGTTCCCTCTCTCGCTGTCTCTCTCTGTGTCAAATAAATAAATAAATAAAATTAAAAAAAAAAAAAAGGTAGGCCTATGTTGCCATAAACTTTGATCTTAGAATTCCTTTTGCTGCATCAAAAGATTTTGGACTGTTGTGTTTTCATTTTCATTTGTCTCCATTTATTTTATTTTTCTTCTTTGATCTTGGTAGACCCATTCATTGTTTGGTAGCATGTTGTTTAGCCTCAATGTATTTGTGGGGTTTTTTTTTTTTTTTCAGATTTTTTCTTGTAATTGATTTCTAGTTTCATACCATTATAGTCAGAAAAGATATATGATATAATTTTATTCTTCTTGAATTTATTGAGACTTGTTTGGTGGCCTAACATGTGATCTATCCTGCTATCCTGGAGAATGTTTCATTAGCACTTGAAAAGAATGTATTTTCTTCCATTTATAGATGGACTATATATATATAGTCTATCTAAATATATAGTGTATATATAACATATATACATTATTTATAGATAAATATATGTTAAATATATATTAAATATATATCAATAATGAATGTATGTATATATTAGATTCATCTTGTCTAATCTGTTGTTCAAAACCACTGTTTCCTTGTTGATTTTCTGCCTGGATGATCTATCCATTGATGTAAGTGAGTATTGAAGAATGCTACTACTACTGTATTACTGCCAATCTCTCCTTTTATGTCTGCTAATAGTTGCTTTATGTATTTAGGTGCTCCCATGTTGAGTACATAGATATTTACAATTGCTTTGTCCTCTTCCCTTTTTCATTATGTAGTTCCCTTCTTTGTCTCTTGCTACAGTCTTTGTTTTAAATTCTATTTTGTCTGATAAGTACTACTACTCCAGATTTTTTGTTTCCATTTCCATTTTCATGGTAAATGTTTTTCTATTTCTTCACCTTCAATCTGCATGTCTTTTTAGGTGTGAAGTGAGTATCTTACAGACAGCCTATAGATGGATCTTGTTTTAGATCTTTAATCACCCTGTGTCTTTTGATTGGAGCATTTAGAACATTTACATTTAAAGTAATTATTAACAGGAATGTACTTACTTCCATTTTGTAATTTATTTTATGGTTGTTTTTGTCATTCTGCTCTGTTCCTCACTTCTCTTGCTTTCTTCCCTTTTGGTTTGATGGCTTTCTTTAGTGTTACATCTGGATTCCTTTCTTTTCTTGTGTGCATTTATTATAAGTTCATGATTGGTGATTATCTTTAGGTTCATATATAACATGTTATGTGTATAGCAGTCTCTATTAATTTGATGGTCAGTTAAGTTTGAACACATTCTAAAAGCAGTTTTTATGTATGTGATGTCATATTTTACATCCTTTTATTTGTGAATCCCTTGACTGACCTTTGTAGATACAATTGATTTAAGTGCTTTTGCATTTTAATCTCCATTCTGGTTTTACAAATAATTATTCTACTATATTACATGTTTGCTTTTACCTGTGAATGTTTTTCTTTCATAATTTTCTTCCTTTTAGTTATGGCTTTTTCTTTCCATTCAAAGAATTCCTATAATGCTTCTTAGAAGGCTGGTTTAGTAGTGATGAACTCCTTTAACTTTTTTTGGTCTGGGAAACTCCTTATCTCTCCTTCTATTCTGAATGATAACCTTGCTGGAAAGAGTATACTTGGTTGGAGGTTTTTCTTTCAGCACTTTGAATATATCATGTCACTCTCTTCTGGCCTACAAAGCTTCTGCTGAAAAATCAGCTGATAGCTGATAAACCTTAGGTTTCCCTTGTATGTAACTGTTTTCTCTTCTCTTGCTGCTTTTAAAATTCTCTGTTTAGAACTATTTTCTTGCCATTTTAATATTTTGTCTTGGTGTGGACCCCCTTGGTTAATCTTGTTAGTGGTTCTCTGTATTTCCTGGATCTGAATGTCAGTCTCTTTCCTCAGATTAGAAAAGTTTTCAACTATTATTTCTTCAAATAATTTTTTGCTTCTTTCTCTGTTCTCCTTCTGATATCCCTATAATGCAAATGTTAATTACACTTGAAATTGCTGAATTTCCTCAACCTATTCTTTTTTTTTGGAGTGAGAGAGAGTGAGTGGGGGAGTAGAGGCAGAGGGAGAGAATCTTAAACAGGCTCTACACCCAGCACAGAGCCTTACACAGGCTTGATCTCACAACCCTGAGATCATGACCTGAGCCACAATCAAGAGTCAGCCGCTTAACTGACTGAGCCACCCAGGTGCTGCACAACCTATTCTCATTTTTAATTTCTCTTTTTGCTGTTTAGCTTGGTTTCTTTCCCTTACCCTGTTTTCCAGATCACTGATTCATTCTTTGCATCCTCTAACCTGTCATTGATTCCCTCTAGTATATTTTAATTTCAGTTATTGAGTTCTTCATCTCTGACTGAGTCTTTTTTATATTTTCTATCTTTTTGTTGAAGGTCTCACAGATTCTCAAGTCCAATGAATATCCTTATGACCATTACTTTGAATTCTCTATCTGGCATATTGCTTATCTTATTTCATTTAGCTCTTTTACTGTGATTTTGTCCTGTTCTTTCATTTGGAACATATTCCTCTGTTTCCTCATTTTGCCTCACTCTGTGTTTGTTTTGATGTACTGGAATGGTAGTTACGTCTCTTGGTCTTGAAAGTAGTGGCCTTATGAAGTCCTGTGGCACCCTGTAGCATAATGTCCCCTGGTCACCAGAACCAGGCATTTCAGGGATGTCTCCTATGTGGGCTGTGTATACCCTACTGTTGTGGCTGAGCTGCATTTGCCTTCAGTCCAGTGAGCTGCAATGACCCACTTGCCTGCTGTGGATGTACCAGTCAAGATGTGGCATGTCAGCAGTCAGGCTAGCTGTTTGCAATCAGTCTGTCTGCCACAGGTGCACATGCACCAAACAGCAAAATGCTCTCCTGGTTGGGCTCCTGAGAGGCTTTCAATGATGGGTAATGTTGACAGTCAGACCAGATTTCTATACCTAGTCTGTCTGCTAGGAATGCAGGTGCACCAAAAGGCAAAGCACTATCCCTGCACACTCAGTTTAAAAGCTCCACTGCTGGAACTGTGGGTGTGCTAGTGTATTGTAGTTTTCTTCCCCTCCAGCCAGGGAAGGAATCACTTTGGAATAGCAACAGCCTTTGCCGGAGCTACTTACAGGGTGTGTTGGAGCAGGAGCTGCTTTGGAGGGATGCCCTGCTAACACAGCTGACTTAGGCTGGGTCTGAAGGGGAGTGTGGGTGCCAGGCTCATCGTGTAGCAAGAGAGGCGGAGAACGTTCACACTGATTCTTGCAAGTGTTCAGCTATCTAGTCTGGGAGATAGGAAGATAAATGGTACCCACTGGCATTTTTGTTCTTGGATAAGTCTCCTCAAGAACCCTGCCCCTTCAGCACACGTTCTGAGATTAGTAAATAACTCTCCTTCATATATATCACAGGTTTTACTTAAACTGCTGCATCTATGTTTTTATCTTCTGGGTTATTTGCTATGCTGGTTCTTTAAGGGCAGGGACTCAGGTTCGTATCACCCTCTAGCTCTCCCAAAACTAAGCGTGCTGATTTTAAAAGTACCTGGAGTTAAGCTCCACTGATAATAAAAGCTCACAAAGTATGCCTCACTCATTTTCAAAGCCAAAGGGACTCATCTTCCCAGTGCTAATCCCCCATGTCTGGGGTGGGGTTTGTTCTTGTTTCTTCTGTTTGTGATGTCATTCCCCCTACCCTGCCATTTGTGATTAGTCTCACTGGGGGTTTGGTTCCCAACTATCTGCATCATCCCCTCCTACACTCTTCCATGTGGCCTCCTCTTTATTAACTGTGGAAAGTCTATTCTGCAAGTCTTTGAGATAACAGATGTAGCTGTTATCTTGGTGTGTCCAAGGGGCCAGGTGAGTTCAGGATCTTCCTACTCTGCCATATCTTCCTGATTTCCCAGATTCTAGATCTTTTGTGATGTTGGGCAAATTTCTTAAGCTTTTTCTAAGCACCAAATAGCCTTAGTGAAAAAAATGGGGCAGCAATTCATCTTTTAACGAGGAGAAACAAAAGATATCATTAATCTACTATTAGTATTTAGGTAACTTTTAGTGATAGTCAAGTGTGCGAAAAATAAAGTAAACCTGTTGTTAAAAAGAAAACCCAGGCCCAAAACAGAATCACTTATGTTAAAGACCCATGTCAGTAAACCAAGTCTTAATACCTAACCTAACTGCAGTTTTAACACCCCCAAGAATATAAATTTAACCAGCATACTAATTTCCTCGTCTACACTAGGAGGTAATCTGCTATTAGACCATTTCTGTTCCCCTTAGGAGTGTAACCTTGCCTAAAACAATGCATTCACTGTTAATAATTTCCTCCCCCCACCCCATTCCCTCTCTGCCTTTAAAAATCTTTCCTTTCCTACAGCTTGATGGAACTCCATTCTATTTGCCTGACTCATGAATCACTAAGTAAAGCTGATTAGATCTTCAAATTTGCTCAGTTGAATTTTGTTGTTTTGTTTTTTTTTAACAGATTTGGTGGCAGTATTGACAATTAAAGTGAACTTCTGACAGCCTTCAAGGACAACAAGAAACAGAGGCACAATGCCTCACCAATGCTTTTGAGTTCATTGTCTTTTTCACCATTTCTGAGGGCCATTGGTGAGTTCCTCTCAATATAAGCTCTGTTCTTTTTGCATCGAGCTTCCAATCTAATTGGCTTTACAGTCTAGAGTTAATGGGCCAGTCTAGACTGACAGGAGGTCTCTAACCAGCCCTTGTTTCAGTCTGTAATTTCAGTTTGGAATCCCTTCCTCACTTCCAACCCCGGTCTCCAGTAGTGGAGTCTGCTGATTTAGTCCACATTGGGAATTGCTGGTGGTGCATGTAGGAACTTCCATTGCCAAGTCCACAGATTTCTTAAATCCAGCCCTTGGTTCTATCCTCAGATTCCACATGGAGAACTGCCTCTGCCACCAGAAGTTCTCAATTTGTTTGGCATCAGTCCAGAGTCTTCATTCTTTGAGGTCTTCTGGTTTAATCGTTTCCCCAGTATCAAGTTCTTTGCCTACTGCTGGTGTCCATGGTTCTGTTTCCTTGGTAACTATTGGTTTCTGTTAATGGGCACATGAGGTAAAAGCTAATTGCTAAAGGGAATCTTGGTTGCCAAAAAGCTGCAAAAATTCGTGGGCATGGGTTGAGCATTTAAGAGCTGTTAGTTTACACACCACCTAACTCAAAGACTCCCATGTTAGGGTAAGTTGGTTACACAATGGGTTAGATAGACACTAGGTCACCCACCCACTTCAAGAAAGCTTCTGTGCAACAAGGTACCCTGTAAAACAACGAAGTACACTGTAAAACACCACAGCTGCATATGCCTTTTAGATATTAGTTTGCCTCTGAGAAACCCAAAGACATGGCTAATGGGATCCTTAAACTCTAAGCAGTCAAGCACACCACCTTCCAGCATGCCTGCTTTTTTCTAAAAACCATGGTCTCAGAATCTGTGAATATCTACAGAAATGGCAAAATTTTACTAAAAACTATCTAGAATTACAATGGCCATTATGAGGAATGTTTCAATTATATAAGATCCCCTTTAAGGAGTGTACTTGAAAGTAAAGCCTTCAAAATTCCAAAAATAGCTTCATTGAAAATTTCACTACAAAA
The DNA here is from genome assembly GCF_002201575.2 of Neomonachus schauinslandi. Taxonomy (NCBI): domain Eukaryota; kingdom Metazoa; phylum Chordata; class Mammalia; order Carnivora; family Phocidae; genus Neomonachus; species Neomonachus schauinslandi. The sequence continues at coordinate 130,758,898 of NC_058404.1, read as the reverse complement.
AAAAAAAAAACCAAAAAAACTGATAAAAAATTAAAAAGATGCAAGAGGTAACTAATAGAGAAGACTATAAGACTCATGTAATTCTCAGTACGTCCCTCTATCATTTCAATACTCCTCCTCGTCCTCTGTCTGAATTGCCTTAACATGACCATAAACATAAGTCCACCAAGTTAATAACCTTACAGACACCCCCCTGTTATCTACCTTAGAATGAGGGCCCCATGTAAATTTTGCATTATCGTATCTGTCTCATGGTTAAATACTTTTAAACAACAAGGTCTCTGATTATATGCTTATGTGTGTCTAGTATAGAGTGTGACATTTTCTACTTCTGGATGGTATTACTAAAATTTGTAAAGAGCTCTGTTTAATTGGCCTAAAAATAAGTACTTCTAACTTAATTTTTTAGAGAAAATCTCAGAAACATAAAAGAAACTAACACAAATGCTTGTCACATTCACAAGACCTGGGAAAATATTCAGTATTAAGGGTAATTTCAGGTTGCTGGTTTATTATAATAGACATATCTTAGATTTATCAAGACTGACTATAATGCAAACATATAACTTTTTATTCTGCCTAGGTTTACTAATCAAATAGGTTCATGTTATCTCTGTTGCAAAATTTGTCAGGAAAAAAAAAAACCCTTAGAATTAGATTTTGTCTAATGTTTCAAATCTAAACATAATTAAGAACAAGTAAATTGAATAGGTGTAAATAAAAGTTTTAGGTGAATTTTTAACATCATTTCCTCAAGTCATTTTGGTAACCTGAAACTTTAAAGTTTTGCTAAGTGATGAGTTAAGTTAAATTCATTAAGTGTCAAGATTATTTCCAAATAAAATACTAAAACATTAATCGCTGAAAATAGGCTTATTTACTTTTTGCTTACTTTTACAGAGGAATCAAAAATATTTGCACCTATTAGTAAACATGTTTTAAACCACATTGAGAAATTTTCTATGAAAAAAGCACAAATCATAAAAAGTATGTTTCTAGAAATAAAAAGTGTAAGTTTGTCAATTCACAGAATGCCAATGTAAAAGAGCATTCATAATTGTTTACTTCTTAGTTAAAGTCCCTAAGAGTTGAAAATTCTAATCAATATATGTAATTAAAGCTACTAGAAATAATAAGGAAAGCATCTCTGTATGCAAGAAAAGAAAGATGTTTGCTTTTGGTAAAGGAAGGTATGAGGAATGAAAATATATTCTAGTTAAGGGGAAAAAAAAGCAATTTTGGCATAAAGTAAGGTTGCTTATTTAAAGAGGAAAAATATAGGACAAAATCCAAATGTAAAAAAGAAAGTTGAAGAAGTTTGTGAAACAAAATCTGTGAAAAGACATTTTAATGTATAACCAAGCTAAAATTAATATGAATTTAAGAATGAGTTTTCATATTAAAAGTACACAGCTATAAAAAATGTGGCTTTTTTTTTCTGTTAAAAGACAAAGTTTTCTTAGATTATTGGTCTGGTCATTGTCTACAATTTCTAATTAAGCATTTTTGTTTATCTTTAACATAATCTGCTTAGAAAAATAAAGATTGTATGTTTTGTATTTATTGGGTCTTTGATTACTTCGTTTTTTTTTCCTTTTGTTTTTTGAAGGAAAAACAAACTTTTTTGTTGTTGTTTTCTGAAGGGAAAAAATCCTTCAGAATCTTTTCAATATTAAAAGAGCTAAGGCTTAACTTCTAGGGAAGATGGCAAAGTAGGAGGATCCTAAGCTCCCTTGTCCCATAGATACAACTAAATAATACATCGGTGTAAATGACCTAGAAAATGGCACAAAGACTGGCAGAACAGACTCTCTACAGCTAAATGTAGAGAATAGGCCACACTGAAGAGGGTAGGAAGGGCTGAGACTAGATAGGAGCCAAACTAGTGTACAAGACTGTCCATGGGAAGGAGGGACCTTGCTGGCATGGAGAAAGGAGAGAAACAGATCCTCTCACCAGGCACCCCAGACACAGGGAACCCACATGGGGAACATGAATACCGGTAACATTTAGCTTTGAAAAGCAGAGGGGCCTAGTTTCATGAGTTCTTACAAATAGCAGGGCTTAACACCTGGAACTTTAAAAATGAGCATGCTTGGCTCTGGGAGAGCCAGGAAAGTGGTAAGAAACAGTCCATGCCCTTAATGAGACAAGACAACAAACAGCCCCATGGAGATACAGCAGAATGTGGCAGAGAAGAAGCAGTTTGAAAAACGCCTGGGGCGTATAAAGGAGGGAGATTTGTTTACTAACCTCAGAGTTTATGCTTGAGGGGCAGGGATCTTTGGGTGACTTATCCAAGAACAAAAGAGCTGGCAGGTGCCATTTCCCTACCTTGCCCACCAACCTGCAGGATACACAGACAACTGCAGGAACCAGAAAGGTGCCACCTAACAGGGTGACCTGCCACTGTAGGCTTCTGCAGTTCATCCAACCCTGCCAGCCTCAGCAGGAGGTTTCCCGGGTGGCTTCAGGTCCCTTCCCTCAGCGGACCTGCACAGACCTCGCGGGCACTGTGCGCGCCACCGCACACTCTCCTGTGAACTCTCCCATTGCAGCCCTGTGGCAGGAGGTTTCTAAGTGGCTCCAGGTCCTCTCCTGCTGCAAACATGCACAAAGCTCGCTAACACCGTATGCTCTACTGCTGTGTTCTCCTACGGACCTGCCCCCTCTGATATGCCCTTGGCCAGAGACTATCCGTAGCGGTGCCACAAGCAGGGTAGTGTGCAAGCAGCCCTGATGGGGCCAGCACCACTTCAAAGTGATTCCTGCCCCAGGAAGAGGGGAAGATAACCACACAGGCCACTCTGACTGTGGCCCCAGCAATGGGCTGGGGGCAGACGCATGGCCTGACTGTAGGCCCTGCCCAACAATGCAAGCTCCTCAGGGGATAACACAAGGAAAGTGCCCTGCAGTTTGGTACAACGACAGCTCTAGCAAATGCCTGATCTGACTCAACTCAAGCCCAAGTGGCCACATATGAGCCCACTAACAAGACAGGGACCAAACCCTGCCCACAACAGGAAAGAAAGACACTGCAGACAACTAGACTGAAGGCAAAAGTGGCTCAGCCACAAGAGTAGAGCATGCACAACACACACAGGAGACACTCCTGGAGCACCAGGTCTGGGGAACAGGGGACATTGCACTGCACAAAGCCACAGGACCTCTTCCCTATAAGGCCACTACTTCTTTTTTTTTTTTTTTTTAAGATTTTATTTATTTTTTTGACAGAGAGAGACACAGCAAGAGAGGGAACACAAGCAGGGGGAGTGGGAGAGGGAGAAGGAGGCTTCCCGCAGAGCAGGGAGCCCGATGCGGGACTCGATCCCAGGACCCTGGGATCATGACCTGAGCCGAAGGCAGATGCCCAACGACTGAGCCACCCAGGCGCCCCAAGGCCACTACTTCTAAGAGCAAGAGAGGTAGCTGACTTTCCTAACAGACAGAAACAGACACAGGTTTAGACAAAATGGGGAGACAAAGGAATATGTCCCAAGTGAAAAAGAAAGAACAGGAAAAAAAAAATCACAGCAAGAGAGCTAAATGAAATGGAGATAAGTAATATGCCTGATAGAGAATTTAAAGTAATGGTCATAAAGATGCTCACTGCACTTGAGAAGAGTGGAAGACCTCAGTGAGACCATCAACAAAGAGAAAGAAAACATAAAAAAGAATGATTCAGAGGGAAAGAACTCAATAACTGAAATTAAAAATACGCTAGAAGGAATAAATACAGACCAGAGAAAGCACAAGAGCAGCTCAGGAATCTGTAGGCCAGAGTAATGGAAAGCAAGACAATAGACGTAGAAAAGCATTTGACAAAGTGCAACATCCATTCATGATAAAAACCCTCAACAAAGTAGGTTTAGAGGAAACCTACTTCAGCATAATAAAGGCTTATATGAAAAACTCACAGCCAACATCATCCTCAATGGGAAAAAAACGGAGAACTTTTCCCCTAAGATCAGGAATAAGACAAGGATATCCATTCTCACCACTTTTATACAACATAGTATTGGAAGTCCTAGCCACAGTGATCAGACAACTAAAAGAAACAAAAAGCATCCATATCAGTAAGGAAGAAGTCAAACTTTCACTATTTGCAGATAGCATAGTACTCTATATAGAAAACCTAAAAGACCCAACCAAAAAAAATCACTAGAGCTGATAAATGAATTTAGCAAAGTCGCAGGAAACAAAATCAATCTACAGAAATCTGTTGCATTTCTATACACTAATAATGAAGCAGAAAAAGAAATTAAGAAAACAATCCCATTTACGGTTGCACCAAAAATAATAAGATACCTAGGAATAAACCTAACCAAAGAGGTGAAAGACCTGTACTCTGAAAACTATAAAATACTCATGAAAGAAACTGAAGATGACACAAACAAATGGAAAGATATCCCATGCTCATAGATTGGAAGAACAAAGATTGTTAAAATGTCTATACTATCCAAAGCAATCTACACATTTAATGCAGTCCCTATCAAAATACCAACAGCATTTTTCACAGAACTACAACAAACAATCCTAAAATTTGTATGGAACCATGAAAGACCCCAAATAGCCAAAGCAATCTTGAAAAAGAAGCAAAGCTGGAGGTATCATTTTTTTTAGACTTCAAATTATATTACAAAGCTGCAGGAATCAAAACATCATGGTACTGGCACAAAAATAGAGACAAAAGAAAACCCAGAAAGACTCTCACAACTATATGATCAATTAATCTTTGACAAAAGCCGGAAAGAATATCCAATGGGAAAAAGACAGTCTCTTCAACAAAATGTGTTGGGAAAATTGGACAGCAATATGCAGAAGAATGAAACTGGATCACTTTCTTACACCATACACAAAAATAAACTCAAAATGGATAAAAGACCTAAATGTGGGATCTGAAGCCATAAAAATCCTAGAAGAGACATAGGCAGTAATTTCTCTGACATTGGCTATAGCAACAACTTTTTTTTCTAAATAACTCCCCTGAGGCAAGAGAAACAAAAGCAAAAATAAACTATTGGAACTACATCAAAATAAAAAGCTTCTGCACAGCAAAGGAAACAACCAACAAAACTCAAAGGCAACCTACAGAATGGGGAGATGGTATTTGCAAATGACATATCCGATAAAATCCAAAATATTATAATGAGCTTATATAACTCAGCACCCAAAAAATAATCCAATTAAAAAATGGGCAGAAGACATGAACAGACTTTTTTCCAAAGAAGACATACAGAGGGCCAACAGATACATGAAAAGATGCTTATCATCAGTTTTTATCAGGGAAATGCAAATCAAAAGTACGATGAGATATCACCTCACACCTGTCAGAATGGCTGAAATCAACAACACGGGAAACAACAGGTGTTGGCAAGGATGCAGAAAAAGAAACCGTCTTGCACTGTTGGTGGGGATGCAAACTGGTGCAGCCACTGTGGAAAACAATATAGAGGTCCCCCCAAAAGGTAAAAATAGAACTATCCTATTGATATGGAAATGTTGGGGTTCAGAACAAATGGCCAAGAAAGAATTCTTGAGACATCTTCGGTGCAAAAAGGTGGTTTTACTGAAGCACAGGGACAGGACCCAGGGGCAGAAAGAGCTGCAGTGGAGTCATGAGGAGTGGCTGATTATATACGTTCAAGTTGGGAGGGGGCCAGGAATAGTACAAACCTCCAAGGTATTTTGGAAACAAGGTTTCCAGGACCTGGAAGGGGCTAGCTATTGTTAAGAAGAGGTCATTTATTAGTGTTAGGTAAAAAATCACTCATAGGGCCCTTCAAATGTGTATCAGTGGACTGTATGTTTGGAGGATGATTGCTAACATATATCTTGGGGGGTAGAGATAAAGGAAGTTTCCAAAAGAATTTCTTTATGTTTCAGATAGAGCCATAGAATCCTGGGGGGTCTGGCTAAGATCGCCTTTTGCCCTTAGCAAAACTTCAACATTGAGGCAGCTGAGCTCCCAGAGGAAGGTCACTCTGCTTGTTTCAAGGATTTGTCAATGGGCTGTGAGCAGCAAGGAAATTTAATTTTTTTTTCTTTTGGCTTTGTTTCCCACATCACTATGATCCAACAATTGAGCCACTGGGTATTTACCCAAAGAATACGAAAACACTAATTCAAAGGGATACATGCATCCCTATGTTCATCGCAGCATTATTTACAATAGCTAAGATATAGAAACAATCCAAGTGTTCATCAATTGATGAATGGAAAAAGAAGAAATGTATACACACACACACACACACACACTGAATATTATTCAGTCATAAAAAAGAAATCTTGCCATTTGCAACGAAATAGATGGAGATAGAGAATATAATGCTAAGTGAAATAAGTCAGACCGAGAATGACAAATACCATATGCTTTCACTCATATGTGGAATTTACAAAACTAAACAAATGAGCAAAGGGGAAGAAAAAGAGAGAGAGATAAACCAATAAACAGATTCTTAACTATAGAGAACAAACTGATGGTTATCGGGGGGGGGATGGGTGAATAAATAAAAACTTAAAAAAAAATCATGTTATCCCTCTGGTCCAAATTTAAACGTATTAGTTTTTGATTCTTTCTCTCCTGGGCATAAGTATTTTCTTTTTACTTTTCTCATTTTACATCTTAAGAACATGGCTTGACTTTCTGCCTGCCTGGGACATGCAGGTTGTCAGTTCTTTTTTTGACTATCTTTGGGAGTAACTACAGATATTGAAAAAAAAAAAAGTATCTTTAACACCCTTTTTGAGTATGCCTCTTGGGTCCATGAAGTTGTTCAATACTGTCAGAAATATTTACTGTTTTTCCTAGCTAAAACCTGACAAGATATTTTAAGACTTAATGACTCTATAATCAGAAATTTGGCCAAACTGGAAGCTGATATTCAGAACCTGATATAAAAATTTTTAAGCACTCTCACCTCAGGTGAATGTACCCAGAAGAAAAGAAGATATTCTCATAAGCAGATGGGTGTGTCAGTCCTTTGATAGCATTACACAGCAACCCAATTCTTTGAGGAATTAAAAACAGCTGTCTTTATTTTACAAGTCTAGTCTTACAAGACCAGAGGTGCGATTACAGAACCAATTCAAAGACACCAGTATTTTTTTTACCAATTCCACAACCTCTCCTATTTATCTCAAAATGCATAAGTGTTATAAAAATCCTGGCCTTGAGGGAAGGAAAGTCATTCTAGAAAGTGCTTGCATTTTTTTCCTGTGCTATTGAAATGTAAATGTTCAGTGTTCTACCTGGTCTTTTCCAATGAACTTAGTCCATCACTTTAAAACACAAATTCCAGGGAGGTAATTTTTATCAAGAAAAAACAAGGGGGAAAGCCATTTAGAACTTGACTTGCCAAGGACAAATACAAATCTTGTCTTCTCCACAAATACTAAAAGAAACCGTTAGCCATGTAGGCCAATAACCTTAAATTCATCTATCAGAAAAACAAACTCATCCAACATTTATAACCAGTAAATTTTGTACCTATTTCATGGCAGTGATTTTTAAAATAGAAGCTATAAGGTCTGCCTCTGTCTGTATGTTTATGTGTGTCTATATATGTGTTGTAAATGTGTTTCTACCTCTGGATGGTCTTGCTAAAATTAATTTGTAAGAGAGGACTATTTCATTGGCTTGAAAGCAGGCTCTTCTAAAGATTGGCATTCTTTAACTCAGGGACGTAAACTAACCCAAATGTTTTTCAAATTCATGTGATCTGAAAAAATATTTGAAATAAATCCTAAAGTTGATAGTTTAATTAAAACAAACATTTTTAGAGTTACCAACATTAAATATAAAATTTCTATTCTACTTGAGTTTAGTAGCCAAATAAATTTGTTATCTCTTACAAGATCTGTCAACAACAACAAAAATAGCTTAGGATAATGGCTGCGTAATGTTTAATAAAGTTTTTGTAAGTAATCTAAACAGAATAGTTAAGAACAAGTAGATTAAATAAAAGACACTTGGAAATGTTAATGCTACATTTGAAAATTTTAAGAGACATGCTTCTAGAAGTTTTAAAATGTATTCATAAATCTGAAAATTTAAAAAATGCTGATATGATCATTCACAACTGCTTTTTAGTTTTCACTAGAAATCAAGGTTTCTAAGGGTTAAAGTTCTAAATAATGTATGTAATTAAAACTACTTAAAATAAGGGAAACCTCTCTGTATGGCAGGAAAGTAGGATAGATTTTCAGAAAAAAAAAAAGAGGTATAGAAATTAAGATGCATTTTTTGTTGAGGGAGAAAAAAAGTAACTTTGTCCTGAATTGGGGCTAAAGAGAAAAAAATAAAGGACAAAATCAGAATATATAAAAAAATTATAAAAGGTTTATGAACAAGAAACCTTTAAAAAATTCATATGTGGTCAAGCTGGCTAAGATTAAATAAATTTATTTATTTTTTAAGATTTTATTTATTTGACAGAGAGAGAGAGAGTGCACACAAGTAGGCAGAGTGGCAGGCAGAAGAGGGAGAAGCAGGCTCCCTGCTGAATGGGGAGCCCAATGTGAGGCTCAATCCCAGGACCCTAAGATCATGACCTGAACTGAAGGCAGACATTTAACCAACTGAGCCACCCTGGCTCCCCTAAATGAATTTATTTTTAAAATAAGTTTTAATATCAAAATAAACTGGTGCAAAGTTAAAATTTGGTTTTCTCTCTGTTAAAAGGTCTGGTTTTTTTTTTTTTTTTTTGGTCTGTTTTTGGTAAGATTATTGTATAAGATTCTTTACCTTTTGATTATTAAGTTTCATAATGATCTGTGATCCTATTTAGATAAGTGCTTTTAAACCCTTTTTTGGGTATTTTGACAAACTTCCAAAATCAAATTCTTTTAAAAATGCCTGTTTTCTCTAGAACATTCCAAAATATTTGTCAAACAAATTGGACATTTGATATGTAATTACATGGAAGCATTGCCATATAAGTAATACTAAGCCTTCTTTATATTATATTTGTAGGATTGTGGCACATGTAGTTAAAGTTTATTTTCTTTCAAAAACAGCCCCTTATTGCCAGACCTTTGCCATCCTAATGTCCTTGTGACATGGCAACAGTCTGCTTCTGAATCAGAAAAACTGATATGGACAAATAATGGCTGTAAATTCAATGAAACACCTGCAACTAGACTTCATTAAACAGCTACTTAGTATGGGTTATCAATATGTTCTTATTATTGTATATGCATTTTCTGGATGGGTTAAAGCCTTTCCTTGCTCCAAGTCTGATGCCCTTACAGGAAAAACAAAAAACTTAAATGTGTTTCCCACTTGAAGTGTATTTTCCACTATCTCCAGTGGTTAAGGCACCCACTTCACCAGACTAATCCTAGAAGCCTTAACAAAAGCTTTACCAACTTGAAATTCTATCAGTGTTACAGCCTTTTGCTGATCCCTTGTTGTCTCATGCTAGTATGATCAGCTACTATAAGTCTCTAATGTTTTATGCTCAAGCCAGCCATCAATAGATTAAAGAAGGTTTTCTAGATCCTATTTTTTTCTTTTTTTAAAATAATGATTAGTTTTAATTCACATATAATATATTATTTGTTTCAAGGGTACAGGTCTGTGATTCATCAGTCTTATATAATACCCAGTGCTTATTACAACACATACCTTCCCCAAGGGCCATCACCCAGTTAGATTCTAATTTTAAAGGAGCCTGTTGGTCACCCGCTGGAGTGTGGTGGGTATTCTAAAATGTCATCAGAGGAAGACAGCCCGTGAGCCCCCATTGAAAGGGACCTTAACAAGTGCCCCTGACCACTGACCCTGCTCCAAAACTAAAAGATGCTAGAGATCTCTAAATCAAATCCACAGGAAGAGAAGTAGCTGACATGGAGGTAGATTGCTTCCACCCAAGTTGCTGGATTAAGACTTCATACTGTAACTGAACATAAAACCCCTTCTCCCTCTTTTCCTTTCTTTTCCTCTGGCATTGGCCTAGAAAGATAACACCCTCATCTGTATCTCCCAGGCCATTGCTAAGGCAGGGAGTAACATCTTTGATTGCAGGCTAGGAGAAAATCTAAATGTGCCCCTAATTTTTCACAAGCAAAATAAGACATCTTTATTAGTTGATTCTCCTAAGTTTACATTGTTGAGTTAAAAAGGACCTCTCAGGAGGCTTTTGAGATTCAGGACTCACTCCTTTTGGCAGGTCCTTTTTTCCTTGGCTAGGGATAAATATAAATGAAGCTATAATCAAAAATGTCTCCTTAAAATTATTGCAGAATCTTCTAAAGCAATAGCAGCTCAACAAAGGTCCTTAAACTCTCTAGCCAAAGTTGTTCATGATAATATAATAGCTCTTGATTATCCTGTAGGTGAGTAAGGAGGTGTCTGTGTTTTGTCCAACACCACTTGCCATACCTAGATTAATGCTTTTGAGGAAGCTGAAACTCAAGTAAGGACAAGCTGCTTGGCTTTAAAAAGGTGACTCCTTTCATGGGGTTTTTCCTTGACTTATTTGATTTTGATAGTTGGGTCTTGGGGACCATGGTTCCAAAGTATACTCTAAATATTGAGAATCATCCTGCTTATAGTAATCATAATAATCTCCTTGGTGTATTATATTTTCTCACAAACTTTAAATGTATGTTTGCAACTACTAACCACCAAGCAACTATGACTGGAACATCTAAGGAACAACAATAAAAATTATCAACTTAAAAAATGTCAACTGGAAAATGTGACCTATGATTATCACAGAGGGTAAGTAAAAATGTCATGGCCTATGGCTGCCTCACCAAGGAGGAACAAAAGCTGTGAGAGACACTAATGTTTTAAAGTTTGATCACATTTGTCAGTTAAGCTGAGTCTGCTCAAAAGGGGGGTGGGGGTTGTTAGAAAGAAAACCACAGGCCCAAAATGGCATCACTTCGAAGAATTTCCCAAAGCACGGCTTGATACCTATTCTAATTGTTGCTTCAACCTCCCCCAGAAATGTAGTCTTAACCAGTCAGGAATATTTCAGTCAGTGCCAATCAATCTGCCAATTGGGTCCTCTTCCTCCCTCAAAAAAAGAGGTAATCTGTATAATAAAACACCTTGCTTTTCCATGCCCCCGCAGAAAGTGGCCTCCCCTGAAATAATTCTTTTGCTAATATCCTTCTTGCCCCACCCTCCTTCTATAAGAGCCTTTCATTTTGTGCATCTCCTTGGACTGCCCCCCCCAAACCGTTTGCTGGATGGGATGTTACCCCATTTATTAATTGTTTAACAAAGCCAATTAGATCTTTAAAATGTGCACAGCTGAATCTTTGTCATTTAACAAATGGAAGAAAGAGGGTAAAAATAAGAAGCATAAGCAATCAAAAAAAAAAAAAAACCCAAGATATTCAATAACTATCAGCACATAACAAGAACAGGCTTATGCTTTCAAAAACCTTTAACTCATTAAAGGTATAAATATATTGTGTTTACAAGCCTGACTGCTGGGCTTTTTACGTGTTGTTTTCTGGAGAATGAGATTATTGAATACATTAATTTTTTTTTTTTTTTTGAGAGAGAACAAGAGCACTCACAAGCGGGGGTGGGGGATAGGTGTGGGAGAGGCAGAGGGAAAGGGAGAGAGAGACTCTCAAGCAGCCTCCACGTCCAGAGCAGAGCCCAACAGGGGGAGGGGGGATTCAATCTCACGACCCCAAGACCATGTACTGAGCTGAAATCAAGAGTCGGAAGCTTAACCAACTGGGCCACCGAGGTGCCTTAGTACATTAATATTTTAATAAATTATTAACTGACTGTAAAAATTTTAAATAACTGTTTTACCTTAAATACAGTGGGGACAGCTCACACAATTACTGTGAGGCACACTATCCTTAGCCACATCTTCCCTAGAAAACTTGGTCTTAGAGAGGTTTAGTAATTTACCCAGAGTTGAATTGGCAGAGGTGACTTCTGACTGTGCTCTTAACCACTATTCTGAAGTTCTCCAAGAGTTCTGACATTCAAATGTTTTCATTGAAATGTCTATAGATTTCAGGAACTGAGAAGTTAGATCTTCTATCATGTCCCTATGTCCAATCTACTCTTTAAGACTTAGTTAAGAGTCTATTCCTGGGGGCGCCTGGGTGGCTCAGTTGGTTAAGCATCTGCCTTTGGCTCAGGTCATAATCCCAGGGTCCTGGGATCCAGCCCCGCATGGGGGTCCCTGCTCAGCTGGGAGTCGGCTTCTCCCTCTGCTACCTCCCCTTTCCCCCTACTCATGTTCTCTCTCTCTCTCTCTCGCTGTGTCTCTTTCTCAAATAAATAAATAAAATCTTAAAAAAAAAGTCTATTCCTGGTGAATGAAATTCTTGCAATTTGACTGCTGAGACCTATCAAAGAATATTATTTATAAACATTATATGTTCTATGGGGCCATTGCATCTTTTATATTATAGAAGTTTACCCAGAAGTTAAAACAATATTAGTTAAAGCACAGGGGAGAATTGTCTCTGTCAAACTACTTTGGGGGCGCCTGGGTGGCTCAGTTGGTTAAGCGGCTGCTTTTGGCTCAGGTCATGATCCCAGGGTCCTGGGATCGAACCCCACATCAGGCTCCCTGCTTCTCCCTCTCCCTCTGCCTGCCGCTCTGCCTACTTGTGCTCTCTATCTCTCTGTCAAGTAAATAAATAAAATCTTTAAAAAAAAAAAAAAACCTACTCTGATGAATAAGTCATCCTGTGTAGAAAAATCCATCTCGAAGACGTGGCCAGGGGAACTAATGAGAGTCAAGGAACTAGTGGGGATGAAGCGACAGTGTAAAAGATAGGCCTACTCTCGTGATGGTTCCTGCTACGTAAATAAGCAAAATCCCTTAAGGACAAAGATAACTGATATTCAGTTTCCTATTTTCTGTTGAGTCCTGTGCTGCAAAATCATTTCACTGTCCCACCCTGCCCCTCACACATAGCCTGTTGTCCCAAAGTCTTCAATAAAGTTTACTACACAGTGGTCAGAATAGGAGGCTGTGGGATGAGAAAGGCACAGAATAGGTAGGAGACAGATTATTTTATGGAAAAAATTAGAGCCAGAATTGACAAGAAATGTAATCTCAGAATTATCAGGTATGTATTTTGCCTTTCCTGTACTAACTGTACCTTGTATTAAACAAATAGTTGGTGAGTACAAGTTTTTCTCTCTAATCTGGCTAAGAAAGGAAAAATAAAGTATCATCATTTTACAAGGAAACTCGGCAATGATTGGCAAAGACTGCAAACATGACATGAAGAGATAGAACCACATATTCTGTGTTCCTTATAAGGTATTCTTGCCCAACATCTGAATCGGATTCACATCTATTCTCAATTCGAAAATTTACAGCAATGTAGGGGCTGAAGAACACGTTCACATTAGATACAACTGGCAAAATTTCTGACTCTGGGGAATGATATAAAACAAATAACATAGCTACTTCAACAAAGTAAATCTCAAGGAAAACAGAAGTTTTGAGGATAGATTAAAGTAGATGAGAGAGCATCAGAAAATTGCAACTTAACAATGTTTTCTTCTTTTCTTTAAGAATGTTATTTTATTTAGGGGCACCTGGGTGTCTCAGTCGTTAAGCAAGCATCTGCCTTCGGCTCAGGTCATGATCCCAGGGTCCTGGGATCGAGCCCCGCATCGGGCTCCCTGCTCTGCGGGAAGCCTGCTTCTCCCTCTCCCACTCCCCCTGCTTGTGTTCCCTCTCTAGCTGTGTCTCTCTCTGTCAAATAAATAAAATCTTTAAAAAAAATAAATAAATAAATAAAAAATTAAAAAAAAAAGAATGTTATTTTATTTTTATTTGTATCCTGATTTAAGCAAATATGAAACTGCTGGGGAAGTTTGAATACTGAGTAGGTATTTAATTAAAGTTATTTTTTAAATATGAAAATATATGAGAGTTTTGCATTAAAAAGTGTCTAACTTTTAGAAATTAAGTAAACATTTGATTATTTAATCATCATAAAATAGGTATTTGTTTTGAAATTATCCAGGTTTGGGTTGGGTGAAATGGATAGAGTACAGAAAACAGCATCTATCAGTTGATGATCAGTTGTATATGTCATTTTTCATATCAAATGCAATAAAATGTATACATTCATTTCAATAATCTCTAACCCTGATATGTTTTTCAAAATATGACTTTGTGATCTAGATCTGTCAACTCCATGTATTAATAGATTTTTAAGCTTACTAAAATATTTGGCAGCTATTCTAAAGAGAATACTGCAAGAAACAGTTTAATCACTAGATATAATTTTATCCTTAGCTTGTATATTTACCATTTTATAAACTTATCTCTAAAAACCTTGAGTATTATCTAGAAATATCTCTTAAAAAATTTCAATTTCAACTCCAATTTAGAACTGTGCTTAATTATGTTTTGAATGTTAAATAACATTAAGATTTTGTATTTATGGATATTAAGGACTTGTTTTCAAAACATAATCCCTATCAGAAAATACAAAATTCATCTTCTGTTCATTTTTTACCATAAAAAAAATACCAATGTAACAAATGTTGAACACCTTTGAAAAAACATTTTGTTCCCAAGTTTTCATTATAATGTATCAAGCCAGAATATATTAGGGTAATAAAATACATGAGGAAAAAAATGCCTAGATTATGGCATATGCTTGCATGTTTAGGAAGAGAACTTGTGTGCAAAGTTCAATAGAGTATATAGATTCAGTAAGAGAATACCTTTTTTTTTCTCTTATAGGCCCTACCTCCGGAGGATCTGTGGTTTCTTTTTTCAAGTGAGATTGTCTTAAGAACAATGAAATAGAGTAAGTTTAGTATCTTACTTCTGCATATAACCCATGGACAACCCAAATGGTTGTCAAAAACATTACACTGGAGGGGCCCTCCATTGCTAAGTAAAGGTATAGACTTAGGAATGGCTGTGACCTCTTCCACCCTAAAACACAAACTCAAGTTCTTTCTAAATTAACCTGTTATGTCAAACAGCTGATATATAACTGATTACCAATTGGGAAGTGCAATTTTTGGAATGTGAAAGTGAGGGGAAAGGGAAGCAAGCAAAGGAGAGATGCAAAGCAAGGACAGCATGAGGAGAGAGTCCTGGCTAACTGCTCAGCTTGCGCGAAGGCAAGGGCATGAGCAGCACCCGAAGTGCGGTCGCATCCCCAGCAGGTGGGTGGCAGCCTCCCTGACTCTCAGTACTCTGTCTTCTGTTGGTTATGGAAGGGGATAATTCCCTGTATTAAAACTTTCATATTTGGAAAACAGTAGAGTCTGTTTCCCTTGCTCAAACTGTGATTCAAATGGCAACTCAAATTTCATTTACTTTGCTTAAATTACATCTGTTTTGTTTCACACTGTTACATAACTTTTGGTTAGCATACTTTTCTTTATGAATACAACTATACATATGCTAATGCATTTTATGTTTTAGTCACATTATACTTAGATATGTTAAGAAACAAGACAACAGACCCAAAATGAAGTCACTTAGGTGAAATTCCATGTCACCAAACCAAGACTTTAAATTAGAGTTTCAGTTCTCCTAGACATGGAATCTTAAACGGGCCATCATGAATCCCTTGAGCAGCACTAGTTAGGTTAACTGCCTCCTAGACCCCTGTTATTCCCTAAAGGAAAGTAACTTTACCACACACAACCTGCTTTTTGGCTTAAGTATAATTTCTTGTTCCCACTCCGTAATTCCTGTAAGTCTTTTATTTTGTACAGTGAATCGAGCTCCTTTCTAGTTCGGATGCTGCCTGATTCAAGTCAATTTTTGCCCAAATAAACTCTTACATTTTTTAATATGCCTTGGTTTATCTCTTAGCAGTTCTGTTGCCAGAAGCTGGAACCAAAGGAGACCTCTGAAAGCCCCGGACAAGTAAGTAAGCAGGCAAATGGACCGAATGTGCCTTTTGTGCCTATTGAGCTCACTATATTCTTGCCATGTCTGGAGGTCATGGGAAGTCCCTTTTGAATCCTAGCTCTGCTTTCAGACTTTGAGCATTTCTTTTTCTGGAATGGACCTAGAAACTAACTGGAATTGAACTGGGTCTGAGTTAAGCTGGACTTGGTCCAGTGTTAGGCCTCAGGTGAATAAAACCTTATTTTAAGGCTGAACAAGCAGGTCAATCTTACCAAAGATAATCTTGAATTTTAGTGACTACAGTAGTCACTTATCCATTTAGGATAAGTGACTTATCCATTTAGGAGGTGCCCCACAGGAAAAGGAGTCTCAGGCAAGCATTCACCATAAAGAATAGAGGGAAAATTATATTTCCTCTCTTAGTGTCAGGTGACCAGGATGAGACCTGCTAGGATACCTCACTCCAGTGACTGCAGACAAGATCCTGGAAAAAGTGGCAGAAGTCAGCAAAGGGTGAGACTTCTCACCAAAGTCATTTCTCCCAGATCTCTGTCTGTAGGAAGGTAAAATTCCACATTGTCCCTTTCTTTCCAAATTCAGATTGGAAGGAAAAAAAAAAAAATTAAGAATGAGGTCTTTGAATTGTGACTCATGAATTTGCTTTCAGATATCTGTGCTTTGTTGATCTTTTCTCTCCCAGGTTTAACTTTTGCCTTCTTGTTTGTCTTATTTTATGTACTGAGAACTTGGTTTGGCAACCTTTAGGTTGGGGGCTCCAAAAATATGGCTGGACAGGAAAGCATGTCGTACCCCATTTGTGGCTATGGTCCCATTGACTCTTGTCAGCTCTTGGGGAAATTATCTTTCGTTTTTTTTTTTTTTTTTTTTTGGCTGTCTTTAGGAGTGGCTCTTGTTCTTAGGAGGGTAGTGTCTTTTGCACCTTCTTTGGGGACACCCCTTTGTCCATGGGGTTATGCAGTACTGCTGGGAATAGATAATGTCTGTCCCAGCTGAAACCTGACAAGATACTCAAAAGGATTTTTTTTAAGCTCTATGCTTAGAAGTTGGACAAATTAGAAGCTGATATTCATAGCCTGATTACAACTTTTTTTTTAGGCCTTCTCCCCTAAGCTAAAATGAAACTATGTACCCAGAGGAAAACATTCTGAAACCTTTGTGGAAGGATTTATTAAAACATTCCAAGACACACAACTCTAAATCTAGAACATAAGGATCTTTTGATTTAGGTCTTAGTTGAAGATCTTCCTGATATAAAGAAGAAAACGGAGGATAATATAGTTGAATGGGTGGGTCAATCTCTTAATATCATTTTAGGAGTTGCAAACCAGTTCTTTGAGGAATTAAAAACAACTGTAGTTGTCTTTTCTTTTCAGTCTTTACAAGAACAAAAATGAGGCTCTAGAAACAATTTAAACCGACCTATCGTTTTTTACCAATTCCCAAACCTCCCCTATTCATCTCAAAAGGTTTGCAGATATTATAAAACATCTGAACTTAGGGAACAAAAGTCCTTGTTGGCGGAAATTGCATTCTTTTTCTGTGCCTTTTGAGATGTAATTATTCTACTTGTTCTTCTTTAAGAACCAAGATAATTCTTATCAGAAGAAAAAAATAAAGAAAAAGGTTATTTCAAAAATTAGGCTTATAATAAATCTTAAAATCTCTCAAATATTAGTAAAAAGCTTTAAACATCTGAGCAGGTAACCTTAACTTATTCTATCTGCCAGAAACACAATTTGGATTCAAACTGTTGTTTTATAAACCAGTGAGTTCTGCATTATCTTACCCGTCTCATGGCTAACATTTTAAAACAAAAGCTGTAAGATCTTTGCATTTATATATGTGTTTATGTATGTCTACATATGTATGTTATAAATGTGTAATTTTTTCTATCTTCAAATGATATTGCCAAAATTAATTTGTAAACAGCTCTATTTAATTGGCCTAAAGACACCCATTTATATAAATTAAGTATGCTCTCAGAAATATAGAAACTAATCCCAATGTTTTTCCAGGTCACAGGAACTAGGATAATCTTTAGTAAATAGAAACTAGTTAAACTTTGTTAGTTTAATTAAAACAGGCATGTCTTTAGGGTTATCAGAATTAAATATAATACTTTTATTCTACCTAGGTTTACTAAAGTCAAATAAGTGCACATTGTCTTTGTTATAGAATTTGTTAGGAAGAAAGATAACATAAAATGAAGGTTAGTTGCTTAATGTCTCAAAAAATTTTCATGACTAATCTAAACATAATTGTTAAGAACAAGTAAATTAAATTACTGTAAGTAAAATTTTACAAATGGAATTTTCAACAATAACTATGCTTTATCATATGTCAACTTGAAAAAAGTTTTCAAGATCTTTTTGGTAATTTGAAACCTCAAAGTTATACTGAGACAAATTAAAATGCATATTCATTGACTATCTACATAATTTCCAAATAAGATAAAATACTAAAACATTAATTACTGATCACAGGTTTATCCACTTTTGGCCTCCTTTTACAGAGGAACTAAAGGTAACTGGGTCTATTAATAAACATACCACACTGGAAAATTTACTATGAGAAAGAATATGCTTCTAGAAATTATTAAATATATTTATGAATTTGCCAGTCCACAGAATGCTGGTGTTAACAATCCTGCTTTGACTTCTTAGTTTTCACTAGGAATGAAGAATTCTAAGAGTTAAGAATTCTAATCAATATATTTTCTTAAAACTACTTAGAAATAATAAAGGTGAAAGGAAACCACTGTATATGAAAATTTGATAAGGAAAGTAAAATGATTGTTTCAGAATGAGAAAGAGGAAAAAGCATAGGACAAAATCTGACTGGATATGCAAGTCGTAGAAGGTTTGTAGAAAGGGAATCTTGGAAAAGGAATTTTTTGTGTGATCAAGCCAGCTAAATATAGAATGGATTTTTTTAAAATGAGTTTTAATGTCAAAAATGCACTGGTACAGGAGGGGAAGGAGCAAGATGGTGGAGGAGTAGGAGATCTAACTTTCGTCTGGTCCCAGGAATTCAGCTTGATAGGTACAAAACCATTCTGAACACCTACGAACTCAACAGGAAATCGAAGAAAAAAAGAGCAGCAACTCTCTGAACAGAAAATTGACCATTTTGTGGAAGGTAGGATGTGTGGAGAAGTGAATCCGAGGTGATATTTGGGAAGATAGACGGCGGGGGGAGGGAGCCTCTGTCAGCCACTACTGGCAAGTGATAGAGCGACGGAGCACAAAATCGGAACTTTTAGAAGTCTGCTCCACTGAGGGACCTCGCTCCAGTGGCTAAGCGCGGGATGGAACACTCTCTGGGACAGAGTGGTCTCAGGACCCTTGGGGTCACAGAAAGACTGGGGGTGCCTGAGCGGCAGAGCTCCCAGATATCAGAGCAGGGAAGCCGGCTGCAGAGATGGAGCCAAGGAGTGGGCTCTGAGCTTGGGGTTGCCGTAAACCGTGATCCACGGCAAAGTCGGGCCACTGCTCCTCCAGCAGGGACCCAACAAGCCACAGATTAGGGTGACTCCCCTTCCTTGCCGGGGAGGAGCAGCGCTGGAGTGCACCGCAGGGATCTGCTGGGTTTGGAGACTCCACACGGGGTCGGGTGCCAGGGACGGAAATGCTCAGTCACAGGCCGGGTGAGCACGGAGTGTGGCCGGAGACCGGGGAGATGGGAGTGATTGACTGCTTTTCTCTGGGGGCTCACTGAGGAGTGGGCCCCGAGTTCTTGGCTCCTCCAGGGCGGAGATTGGGAGGCTGCCATTTTCACTCTCATCCTCCAAAGCTGTACGGAAAGCTTGCACAGAACAAAAGCTACGGAGATGTGGTGCCTGGGTGGCTTAGTCGTTAAGGGTCTGCCTTCAGCTCAGGTCATGTTCCCAGGGTCCTGGGATAGAGCCCCACATCAGGCTCCCTGCTCCACGGTAAGCCTGCTTCTCCCTCTCCACTCCCCCTGCTTGTGTTCCCTCTCTTGCTGTGTCTCTCTGTCAAATAAATGAAATCTTTAAAAAAAAAAAAAAAAGCTACGGAGAGCAAACCTGAGCAGATTACTTAGCCCCACCCCACAAGGGCGGGGCAATTCCGCCTCCATCAAAGACATCTGAGAACCACTGCGACAGGCTCCTCCCCCAGAAGATCAGCAAGAACAGCCAGCCAAGACCAAGTTTACCAATCAATGAGAATGGCAGAACTCCAGCACTAGGGGAATACAGTACACAGAATTCATGGCTTTTTTTCCCATGATTCTTTAGTCTTTCAAAGTTAATTTTTTTAATTTTCCTTTTTTTTTTAAATTTTTCATTTTCCTTTTTTCAACCAACATCTTATCAATCCCTTTTATGAATAATTTTCATCTTTACAGTCATATTCCATCTCTTCATCTTATTTACCCTTATTTTTGTACATATATAAGTTTTTCTTTCTTTAAAATTTTGGGAGGCACTTTATTTTAACAGACCAAAAATGCCCAAAATCTAGTGTGTGACACTATTCTATGCACCAGACTGATCATATTTGATCATATTCTTTTTTTTTTTTAAATCTTTTTCTTTTTTTTCTTTCCCTTTCTTTCCCCCCGGTTTCAGGTCTCTTCTGATTTGTTTTGTGTATATTTTTCTAGGGTCATTGTTACCCTGTTAGCATTTTGTTCTCTCATTCATCTATTCTCCTCTGGACAAAATGACAAGATGGAAAAAATCACCTCAAAAAAAAAAAAGAACAAGAGGCAGTACTGACCGGCAGGGACCTAATCAATACGGACATTAGTAAGGTGTCGGAACTAGAGTTCAGAATGACGATTATAAAGATACTAGCTGGGCTTGAAAAAAACAGAGAAGATAGAGAAACCCTTTCTGGAGAAATAAAAGAAATAAACTCTAACCAAGTCAAAATCAAAAAGGCTATTAATGAGGTGCAATCAAAAATGGAGGCTCTAACTGCTAGGATAAATGAGGCAGAAGAGAGAATCAGTGATATAGAAGACCAAATGATGGAGAATAAAGAAGCTGAGAATAAGAGAGATAAACAACTACTGGATCATGAGGGCAGAATTTGAGAAATAAGTGATACCATAAGATGAAACAATATTAGAATAATTGGGATCCCAGAAGAAGAAGAAAGAGAAAGAGGGGCAGAAGGTATACTGGAGCAAATTATAGCAGAGAACTTCCCTAATTTGGGGAAGGAAACAGGCATCAAAATCCAGGAGGCACAGAGAACACCCCTCAAAATCAATAAAAATAGGTCAACACCCCAACATCTAATAGTAAAACTTACGAGTCTCAGAGACAAAGAGAAAATCCTGAAAGCAGCTCAAGACAAGAGGTCTGTAACCTACAACGGTAGAAACATTAGATTGCAACAGACCTATCCACAGAGACCCGGCAGGCCAGATAGGACTGGCATGATATATTCAGAGCACTAAATGAGAAAAATATGCAGCCAAGAATACTGTATCCAGCTAGGTTGTCATTGAAAATAGAAGGAGAGATAAAAAGCTTCCAAGACAAACAAAACCTAAAGGAATTTGCAAACACCAAACCAGCTCTACAAGAAATATTGAAAGGGGTCCCCTAAGCAAAGAGAGAGCCTAAAAGTAACATAGACCAGAAAGGAACAGAGACAATATACAGTAAGAGTCACCTTACAGGCAATACAATGGCACTAAATTCCTATCTTTCAATAGTTACCCTGAATGTAAATGAGCTAAATGCTCCAATCAAAAGACACAGGGTATCAGATGGGATAAAAAAACAAGACCCATCGATATGCTCTCTGCAAGAGAGTCATTTTAGACTCAAAGACACCTCCAGATTAAAGTGAGGGGGTGGAAAACAATTTACCATGCTAATGGACACCAAAAGAAAGCTGGAGTGGCAATCCTTATATCGGATAAATTAGATTTTAAACCAAAGACTATAATAAGAGATGAGGAAGGGCACTACATCATACTTAAAGGGTCTATCCAATAAGAAGATCTAACAATTGTAAATATCTATGCCGCTAACATGGGTGCAGCCAATTATATAAGCCAATTAATAACAAAAGCAAAGAAACACATTGACTACAACACAATAATAGTAGGGGACTTTAAAACCCCCCTTCACTGAAATGGACAGATCATCTAAGCAAAAGATCAACAAGGAAATAAAGACTTTAAATGACACACTGGACCAAATGGACTTCACAGATATATTCGGAACATTCCATCCCAAAGCAAGAGAATATACATTCTTCTCTAGTGCCCATGGAACATTCTCCAGAATAGATCACATCCTAGGTTACAAATCAGGTCTCAACTGTTACCAAAAGTTTGGGATCATTCCCTGCATATTTTCAGTGCTTTGAAATTAGAACTCAATCACAAGAGGAAAGTCGGAAAGAACTCAAATACATGGAGGCTAAAGAGCATCCTACTAAAGAATGAATAGGTCCACCAGGAAATTAAAGAAGAATTTAAAAAATTCATGGAAACAAGTGAAAATGAAAACACAACTGTTCAAAATCTTTGGGATGCAGCAAAGGCGGTCCTAAGATGAAAGTATATAGCAATACAAGTCTTTCTCAAGAAACAAGAAAGATCTCAAATATACAACCTAACCCTACACCTAAAGGAGCTGGAGAAAGAACAGCAAATACAGCCTAAACCCAGCAGGAGAAGAGAAATAATAAAGATCAGAGCAGAAATCAATGAAATAGAAACCAAAAGAACAGTAGAACAGATCAACGAAACTAGGAGCTGGTTCTTTGAAATAATTAACAGATAGATAAACCCCTGGCCAGACTTATCAAAAAGAAAAGAGAAATGACCCAAATCAACAAAATCATGAATGAAAGAGGAGAGATCACAACCAACACCAAAGAAATACAAACAATTATAAGAACATATTATGAGCAACTCTATGCCAGCAAATTAGATAATCTGGAAGAAATGGATGCATTCCTAGAGTTGTATAAACTACCAAAACTGAACCAGGAAGAAATAGAAAACCTGAGCAGACCTATAACCACTAAGGAAATTGAAGCAGTCATCAAAAATCTCCCAACAAACGAAAGCCCAGGGCCAGATGGCTTCCCAGGGGAATTCTACCAAACATTTAAAGAAGAATTAATACCTATTCTTCTGAAACTGTTCCAAAAAATAGAAATGGAAGGAAAACTTCCAAACTCGTTTTATGAGGTCACCGTTACCTTGATCCCAAAACCACATAAAGACCCCATCAAAAAGGAGAATTACAGACCAATATCCCTGATGAACATGGATATAAAAATTCTCACCAAAATACTATCCAATATGATCCAATAGTACATTAAAAGGATTATTGACCACAACCAAGTGGGATTTATTCCTGGGCTGCAAGTTTGGTTCAATATCCACAAATCAATCAATGTGAAACAATACATTAATTAACGAAAGAACAAGAACCTTATGATCCTCTCAATAGATGCAGAAAAAGCATTTGACAAAGCACAGCATCCTTTCTTGATCAACATTCTTCAGAGTACAAGGATAGAGGGTACATACCTCAATATCATAAAAGCCATCTATGAAAAACCCACAGCGAATATCATTCTCAATGGGGAAAAACTGAGAGCTTTTCCCCTAAGGTCAGGAACACGGCAGGATGTCCACTATCACCACTGCTATTCAACATAGTACTAGAAATCCTAGCCACAGCAATCAGACAACAAAAAGAAATAAAAGGCATCTGAATCAGCAAAGAATAAGTCAAACTCTCACTCTTTGCAGATGATATGATACTTTATGTGGAAAACCCAAAAGACTCCACCCCAAAACTGCTAGAACTCATACAGGAATTCAGTCAAGCCTCAGGATATAAAATCAATGCACAGAAATCAGTGGCATTCCTATACACCAACAACAAGACAGAAGAAAGGGAAATTAAGGAGTCGATCCCATTTACAACTGCACCCAAAACCATAAGATACCTAGGAATAAATCTAACCAAAGAGGCAAAGAATCTGTACTCAGAAAACTATAAAATACTCATGAAAGAAACTGAGGAAGACACAAAGAAATGGAAAAATGTTCCATGCTCATGGATTGGAAGAACAAATACTGTGAAGATATCAATGCTACCTAGAGTAATCTACACATTTAATGCAATCCCTATCAAAATACCATCAACATTTTTCAAAGAAATGGAACAAATAATCCCAAAATTTGTATGGAACAAGAAAAGACCCCGCATAGCCAGAGGAATGTTGAAAAAGAAAAGCAAAGTTGGTGGCATCACCATTCTGGACTTCAAGCTCTATTACAAAGCTGTCATCATCAAGACAGTATGGTACTGGCACAAAAACAGACACATAGATCAATGGGACAGAATAGAGAGCCCAGAAATGGACCCTCAACTCTATGGTCAACTCATCTTCAACAAAGCAGGAAAGAATGTCCACTGGAAAAAAGACAGTCTCTTCACCAAATGGTGTTGGGAAAATTGGACAGCCACCTGCAGAAGAATGAAACTGGACCATTTCCTTACACCACACACAAAAATAGACTCCAAATGGTTGAAAGACCTCAATGTGAGACAGGAGTCCATCAAAATCCTAAAGGAGAACACAGGCAGCAACCTCTTCGACCTCAGCCGCAGCAACTTCTTCCTAGAAACATCGCCAAAGGCAAGGGAAGCAAGGGCAAAAATGAACTATTAGGACTTCATCAAGATAAAAAGCTTTTGCACAGCAAAAGAAACAGTCAACCAAACCAAAAGACAACTGACAGAATGGGAGAAGATATTTGCAAATGACATATCAGATAAAGGGCTAGTATCCAAAATCTATAAAGAACTTATCAAACTCAACACCCAAAGAACAAATAATCCAATCAAGAAATGGGCAGAAGACATGAACAGACATTTTTCCAAAGAAGACATCCAAACGGCCAACAGATACATGAAAAAGTGCTCAACAGTGCTCGGCATCAGGGAAATCCAAATCAAAAACTCAATGAGATACCACCTCACACCATCAGAATGGCTAAAATTAACAAGTCAGGAAACGACAGATGTTGGCGGGGATGCGGAGAAAGGGGAAACCTCCTACACTGTTGGTGGGAATGCAAGCTGGGCAGCCACTCTGGATAACAGTATGGAGGTTCCTCAAAAAGTTGAAAATAGAGCTGCCCTACGACCCAGCAATTGCACTACTGGGTATTTACCCCAAAGATACAAATATAGTGATACGAATGGGTACGTGCAGCCCGATGTTTATAGGAGCAATGTCCACAATAGCCAAACTGTGGAAAGAGCCAAGATGTCCATCGACAGATGAATGGATAAAGAGGATGTGGTATATATATGTACAACGGAATATTATGCAGACATCAAAAGGAATGAAATCTTGCCATTTGCAGCGACGTGGTTGGAACTGGAGGGTATTATGCTAAGCGAAATAAGTCAATCAGAGAAAGACATGTATCATATGATCTCACTGGTATGAGGAATTCTTAATCTCAGGAAACAAATTGAGGATTGCTGGAGTGGTGGGGGTGGGAGGGATGGGGTGTCTCGGTGATAGACATTGGGGAAGGTATGTGCTATGGTGAGTGCTGTGAATTGTTTAAGACTGTTGAATCACAGACCTGTATCTCTGAAACAAATAATACATTATATGTTAAGAAAAAAAGAATATAGTAGGAAGAGAAAAATGACGGGGGGGAGATTGGAGGTGGAGATGAACCATGAGAGACTATGGACTCTGAGAAATAAACTGAGGATTCTAGAGGGAGGGGGGTGGGGGGATGGGTTAGCCTGGTGATGGGTATTAAAGAGGGCACGTATTGAATGGAGCACTGGGTGTTATATGCAAACAATGAATCATGGAACACTACATCAAAAACTAATGATGTAATGTATGGTGATTAACATAACTTAATAAAATTAGAAAAATAAATAAAAATAATTAAAAAATGCACTGGTACAAAATTGGAAATTAGTTTTCTCTGTTAAAAGTACAAATTTTCTTAGATTATTGGTCTGTTCTTAAGAAGAAATTTTAAACAAAGATTTCTCTTTATTTCTTAAGTAATCTGCCTGGTCAGCAAAGATTTTGTGGCTTACCAAAATAACTTACCATGCTTCACATTGTCCTTTAGGTCTTTGATTACTTAATAAGACCCAATCTTCTCACTATTCAGAGAGCTAAGTTTTGTTCCTAAGTATGTAGCCTTTTGCATTTGCCTTTAACATCATCTTTTGTTACTTTTGTTAAATAGATAATTATTATTTCATAATGATCTGTGATCCTAATTAATCAGATGCTCAAACCTTTTGACATTTTCTTAAAATCGGATTCTAACTTCAAACTCATTTTGAGATTTCCTAGAGGAACCCTGGAAAATCTGAACGGATTTGTCTCTCAGATTGTAAAAGAGAGATATGAAACCAATTAGGTTTATTTGGTATGTTAAATTATGTGTTAAGCATTGTTAAATAGTCATGATAAACCTTCTTAAGTTATATTTTTGGACACAGATATGTGTTTGTGTGTACACACACACACACACACACACCCCTATGTCTACACTCACATATACATATACACACCCCTGTTTACATATATATATGTATGTATATATATAAATAAATGCATGTTATTAGTATAAGTGTTCTCAAATTTTTACAAAATTCATAAAAACATGATATGTTCTGGTATAATGTTATCAGTCATAATTCAAGTTATTATCTTAAAATGTATGTCACAGAAATAACCAAATTTCCTCATCAATTCCATTATAATGCACTCTCCTCAGATCTTTAACCATGGGCATTTAAAGTGTTTTGTCATTTATAGATCACTTTGTTACTCTAATGTTTTTGAAAAAGTGAGATTCATGGAAAGGACCCTCCCAAGTACTCTGGACCAGTGACACTGCAGCCAGTTCCAAGGTATTAAAATTCAGGTGCATATTTCACACCTGAAGGCAGCTCCACCTGACATCTGTCCTGTGCAAATGCTGAAGACCTCAAAATCAAATTGGCCAGGAAAAGAAGACACTGACATTGAGACAGACTGCTTCTTCCTAACATGTCAAATCAAAAACATTTCTTTCTAGTTCTTTCTTCTCTGACTACATGAATATCTTTATGATTCTTTTGTCTATCCTTTCCTTCTTCTGGCCTGGAAAGATAATGCCACTATTCATGTATCTTAGGCCGTTGCAAAGGAGGGTAATCCAACCTCCAAGCGACTGTAGGATTTGCCACAGTGCTGGTGGATCCAGTAGTTCTGTCCATCACAAATTTCTCCCTGATTTTCCAATGCCTCAGTTTTTCTGGAACAAACTCAGCCTTATCTCTATGATGCCAAACTCCCTAACCCTAGAGGTCCATTTCCCTATCTCTAGTTAACAATCCCAAACCCGGGAAACTTTGCATCCAGGCTCTATGCAATGAAAGGGAGACAAGGCAAGGGTAAACAAAATAAAACCACTTGTGTGGTCTAGAGGCCCTTACTTACATTTTACCAGCCTCCATGGCTGTTGCCTTTCCAGTCCTGAGCCACAGACTCAAACAGGAATTATCAGCAGACATTCATGATTTAAGATTCACTTCCTTTGGCAGATCCCTACTCCCCAGACTAGAAGTGCAAATGAGGCTATGATTAGGAACCTCTCCTTAATTCTTGAAGATGTTGCAGAATCTTCTGCTAAAGAAATACCCACCTAACAAAAGTCCTCAGATTCTCTGGCCAAAGTTGTTCATGATAATAGGAGAGCCCTTAATTAGCTCTTAGCTAAGCAAGGAGATGTCTGTGCTGTGGTCAACAGCACTTGCTGCGCTTAGATTAACATTTCTGGGGAAGTTGATACCAAGCTACGTAAGATCACTGAACAAGCCAGTTGGCTTAAGAAAGTGACCTCTTCAAAGGGGTCTTTCTTTGGCTTATTTGAGTCTGACTGGTTTGGGTCTCGTGGTCCATGGCTTTAAAGTGCACTCTACACATTGGGAATGATCCTGCCCATAATAATCATAGTAGTCTCTCCAGTGCACTGTATTCTCTCAAATGATTTAAATGCATATTCACAGCTGCTAACCACCAGGCAAATGACCTCCCTAAGAATAGGAAGAACATCATTAAAGGAGCAAAGAGAATGACCAACTTAAAAAATGTGAACCTGACATCGTGACCTGTGAATACTATGAAGAGATTCAATAAAAACCATTAGAGCTCCAGAGTGATAACTGGGAGTAGTGCTAACGCCTTCAATTTTTTATCAAGTCTCTTAATTAGGCTGTGATCCTGATCAAAAGGGAGAAATTGTTTAAAAAAAAAAAAGCAAAACAACAAGACAGGCCCAAACTGGAGTCATTTAGGCTAAGCCCCACATAATCAAACAAAGACTTCACTCAATTACAGTTTCAGCTCTCACAGAGATGGAATCTTCAAGTCCGTCAGGAATCTCCAGATCAGTACTAGTTAGGTTAACTGCCTGAAAGATGCCCCACGATCCCCTAAAGGAAAGTAACCTTGCCATAATCAACCTGCTTTTTTGCGTAAGTATAACTTACTCGTTCCCACTCCCTTCTGCCTAAAAGTCTGATTTTTGTACACCATCTCGAGCTCCTTTCTATCTGCTAGGCTGGATGATTCTGGATTTGAATCAAATTTTTGCTCAAATAAACTCTTAAAAATTTTAATATGCCTCAGTTTATCTTTTAACAAATGTAAATTAATCATTTATATAACAAAATTATTTTTGTTCAGTTGCATGACTTTTAATTTTATTGTATATTTATTCTAATGCACAATGGAGATGAAAATTACTTCCCCAAGCCACCCTCTTAAGCAAGACTTACAATCACTAGGGGTCCTTGTTAAAAATGTAGGTTTCTAGGGCCCTGTGAATATTTTATATGTTCCTAGGGAATTTTTTTTAAGATTTTATTTTATTTATTTGACAGAGAGAGGGAACACAAGCAGGGGGAGTGAGAGAGGGAGAAGCAGGCTCCCCACTGATCAGGGAGCTCATTGCAGGGCTCGATCCCTGAACCCTGGGATCATGACCTGAGCAGAAGGCAGAGCTTAATGACCGCACCGCCCAGGCACCCCAACTTCCTAGGAAATTATTACTCAGCATCATCAACTGTTTGTAAACTCTGTGGCATCATTTGGTTTAGAGTATAGCAATGTACTTGCTATCAGTGTGAATACATCTTTTTTGAAAATCTTTCATTTTGAAATCTATAAAAAAAACTGTTGGCAAAGGTACAGGGTGTTCTAAAGACTGAGTAGCAATACATGGTGATATTTATAATAACATGGCTTCATCCACTACCAGGCATCTATGCCTTAAACATTTTCCCCACTGTTTTTACACTGAAGGATATTTTGGGTGGAAATATTTTGCTGCACTGTCAAACAATGTTAATCAACCCCAAATAACTCAACAGATCAAACCCTCGGGATAGAGGAGATAGTAACCCTAGCGATTAAGAAACTAAACAAAGAACTCCAATTTAAGAGGGAAAAAAGGTTGAACTTAGCACTCATCTTAAAGAATCCAATGTTTCTGATATGGAATCAAGCTTAGAACTCCTGTTCTAGTGAAAATAACATAGACTTTTAAAATAATGTGTATATCACATACTCCCAATTTTAAAAAAGGGAGTAAATGATATGTGTGTAGACAGTGTTAAGTACCATTTGTTTTATTGAAAAACTAAGAAATGAAGTAGGCAGGCATGAGAGTCTTGTTTAAAATAAGGCCAAAATATATTTAATATATTCAAATTTTTGCTGTCAATTCTTAGTGTTCTAATAATGTCATTTGAAATGGAGAGCAAAGGGCATCTGATTGAAAATCAGATTAATTTCAATTCTTTTTTTTTTAACCAGCTAAGGAAGTTTATAAAGAAAATAAATTGAATAATTTAAAAAATTGTACAATGTTATTTAATCTTCAAAACTAAAACAATACATGTACTTCAGAAATACTAATATCTTAAGTCTTAATGTTATGAATAGGGAATTCAAAAATAATGCAATGATCACATTTATTGTTTACAGACTATAAAGACTATTTCAATGCATTCTAGTAATTAAGTGCTATGACATGAGAAACCATGAAAATTAACATATTCTGGTATAACCAACACCCAAAGAATAATAAATATTGTTAAAGAGACACTTAATGAACTCTTCCCTCTTTTTCCAATTACATATGCTTAAATTAAAATACAATTTTTATTTATTTTAGGGTAAAGTACAGTTATGGTTTAGATCTAGGGAAGAATTAAAGTGACCAACAGAATTGGTCTATTCAATCTATACCTTTAGGAGTGAATCAAATATGGCAGGACCAGCATTAATGGCCTTGTGGTTGAAGCCTATTGGACTAATCTGTTCCTTTCATGGCAAAGGGGCAGAGTTGCAACACTGCAAAGTGAGACAGATGTAAAAGAGAATGGGTAAGTGGGAGGGCAAGGCATCAGCAGGAATTAAAAGGTGATAGGCCTGGTACAGACAGAGACAAGTCTATAACTACAATATTTTGAATTTTTTGCACTGCTATTTCAATGTAGCAGTAGTTTAGATTTTGTTGGCCTAACTTTTCAATAAGATAGAAAATTTTAAGTTTTGATACTATAGTATCCTGTTGTCTTTTAGATGTCCTAGTCTATAATTTTTCTATCAACATTTACTACTCACTTGTGTAAGACATGCTTTAGGATATGGGAAAACACACACATACGACACACATTATACTAGACCACTGATTACCTCTGGGGCTACCTCCTGAGACCATCTTAATTCTCTAACTAAAAAGTGCAACTACAGCACACGATTTTCATCATAAATTGCATATGCTACAATAAACAAAACCTAGCAAAACAAGGCTGAGTGAAGATATAGCTCCTGGTCATCTGCTAGGCTTTCTTACTAGTAAAGATGCCTATGCTCTTCATGTGTTATACACCAACTCAGATTGTGTCTCAGCAAATTTACAGATTACTATGTCATCAACCATCTGGATCACTTGGGAATAGTCAAATTGATGAACACCATAAGTCTATAGTAAAAACATTACACTACTATACATAGTTCATACCTACAGGGGAATCTTTTCAAATTAAAAATGCAAATCTATTTTAATTCAATGGTACTTTTAGAGAAACCAGTCTTCCACAGAAATATGTATTTAGAAGCTATTTATACTATTTTGGATAATTAATTAACATACTACTTATTTTCTTGCCATTTGCCCTTCTATTTCTAAAGAATCCCCCTCAGAGAGAAAGATAAAGGGAACAGATACAATTAAAACTAATTTGTTTTTAAAAGGTTTAAAATGAAGGAGAAAGTAAATACATTAAATCTATTTGGAGGTTATTTTTTGGATATTATTTATCTGTTATCCCTGAACCCAGTTTTAAATACATTCAACCATAAATTACAAAATAACTGGTCTATAAATCAGGAATCAGTATGAAATCATTTTTTAGAAGAAATTTCCGTTACATAGCCAAGTGGTAGTATTCTATCTTAAAACATTATTCTTCTTGTAAGCATTAACTAGCAGCTCAGTGACTGCCATATTTATGATAGTGCCATGTAATTAGCTGACTCACCTAATAAGACTTCACAACAGAGCAACCTTGCCAGCCTTTTTCCCTGCTACTTGGTTATAGACCTAGTTCTAAACACTAATATACAATGGGAAGTCTGGGAATAAACTATCTTCTGTTTTCCTGTCTAAAAATGAATCTTCCTCTTTCATTAATGAAAAATACTACTATACATACTATATATATGTATATATAAATATATGTATATATATATATACTATATAGAAGTAAATATATATTTAAATTTGCTTATTATTTTAAGTTTGCATAGATAGGATTTTTGCAGATCTGTCCCTGGGGTAGTGACTGAATGAGACATCAAAGTAAAAGTGGGTCAACCTGAAAAAAAGATCTACCCTTGTGTTGAGCTCAGAAGCAGCCAGTCATTTCATCTTTGCAAATGCACTGATATATGGAAGCAAGTCTTAAAACTAGGACCTGGGTACAGAATCAGTGAGGGGTAAGTGTTAGAAAGAGATCAGGAGTCTGCTTCTGTAATTTAGGTGTCTTAGGAATGCTAAAAGGCTCCCAGAAAGAGGAAATCTGCCATCAAAATCCTAATGATCCAAGGCCCAGGTGTTTGCTTTCAAAACTAGGTGGGAAACTGGTATTAGTATCTGACTGGGAGAAAATATGTCAGGCAAAATAAACTGCTTGTACATCAGAGGGTGGCTAGGACTTAATAAGGCTCTGAAGCAGAGAGTGAAGACAGTAGCTTCAAGATCAGTGGACATGAAATCTAGGAGGAGAATCTTAAAGAGCAAGATGAAGATGTGTCTTCTTTGTCTAAGAAAGTAAGATAAGGAAAAGGCTCTAAGAAAGCCAGAGCAGGAACGCAGTACATGTAGTCAGATGCGTGGTGATACCTGAGGGTCCAGGAGTCTCCTTACTACTGGGAACAGAACTCAATCACATGTGAAAGGTTTTGAAGATCTGGAAGGAAAACTCTTCAAGTGAATCTCAGCTTTCAAGTTGGAATATCTTTGTTTAGCATCTCTGACAGACAGAAGGGGCTCAGGAATGATGCCCCACAGGCCACAGTAGGCACTTGCTGTAGGTTTTGCAATGAAAATTCTTTCATTGTTAAGCTTTGTCACAATTGTGATTGTTACTTTCTTTTGGTTACGTGGAAAGAGTTTTCTCTGAAAACCTCTATCCATGTCTCAACAGATCTAAGATAAAAGGAAATCTACTTAAAAGATTATCAAGAAAGGTAATAGCCTGGGTGTATCCTTAGGAGGTGACTCAAATAAAATATTAAAATGATTAATTTTCCATCCTACAACTAAGGTTTATTCAGGGCTTATCTCTATTTGGTACTGTTCCAGGAGTTTCACAAGCATTATTTGATCTTAAAAAACAACCCTATGAGAAAGTTTCTACTATTACCTCTCTTTTACCAATGAATGAACAGAGATAGGCAGTCTGGTTCCAAAGGCACTCAGCTATTATGTCTATGTCTTACATAGACAGAATGTATTTTTTATCATATGTTTATTAAATCTGCAAACACAAGCTAATTAATTTTTTCTTAAAGAAAAAGATAGCTTATTATGAATTGAATGCATAGCATTTTTTTGGTTTAGACCTTTTCATTACTGTCTTCTAACAAAATAAAGATGATAAAACTGTCAGAAATAAATTGTTCATTTCCCTCCACATATGTGGCACAGAAACTACAGTTTTTTAGAATGCTTTGCGATATCATCACTTGAGCTTTTTCTTCAATCCTTTTTTTTTTTTAGATTTATTTTAGAGAGAGAAAGAGAGTGCGAGCAGTGAGGGGAGGGGTAGAGGGAGAGGGAAAATCTCAAGCAGAGTCTATATGTAATTTGTCAACTATTCTCCTTTCTTTTGTTTTTTAAAGATTTATTTATTTTAGAGAGAGAGACAGAGATGGGTGGAGGGGTAGAGGGAGAGAGAAACTCAGACTCCACTCTAGGCACAGCGTCCCATGAGGGGCTCAATTTCACAACCTTGAGATCGGACCTGAGCCAAAACCAAGTGTTCGACACTTAACCAACTGTACCACCCAGGTCCCCCAACCATTTTCCTTTCTTTAATTTGATTAGTTTATATCTGTTTTTTTATTGAGTGGAAACTCCTCAATTTCTGTATAAAATATGGGAGAAAAACAAAGAACATACAGAATATTCTGTATTTGAGATGCTGCAAGTGTCTCTATGGTTGCAAGGAAGGTGGTGTGGGTACACGTGTGTGTGTATGTAAAACTATATATTGAGGATAATTCCTAATCCTATTATTCTTGAGGAACTAGAACTGTGGTTACACAATCACTCTAAATACTCTGTCACAGTCTCCTCCCTCCAACAACTGTATGCACTATTTGTTGTTGAGAAGATAAGGAAAAAATATGCTTTTAAGAGAATGGGATTTGGTGGCTGACTGACCTAGTGGCAGATGGTATCTGTGAGATTTTGAGCAATGTAGAGGTCTCAGCTGGAAAATGGTAATAATAAAACCTTTATCAGACTGTTGTTGTATTAAGTGAAATGATATACATAAAATAGCCTATAATGACCAGCACACAGTCAGAATAATACAAATATTTACTAAGCATCTCTAGATGTCTTAAGCATTTTTTTTGTGTGATCTAAGTATCCCAATAAATGTATATCCTATATTGTCTCAAAACATATTACCTGCTGCTGTTGTTATATTTTCATTTTACTGCTAATTTTTATAAAGCTTTTTTGGGGGGAAAGACTGAAACAAACATACAATTATTTTAAGAATGGAAGCTCTTGCCTTTTTCATTGACTAGCTACATTTGACTACTGTCAGTATTTTGCCTTTCTCGAATTGGTTCACAAGTCCCCGTTTTGTGCCCTCTCAGCTGCTTAGAAATGCGGCCGAAAACTTTTAGTACTGTGATAGACAGGCCTTGCTATGTTCTGAGTACATCCAAGTGAAATAGCTCTACAGCACTTGCTTTTTATCTATCAGTGCAAATGCTACAAGTACAGTGTCCTAACTGTTTTTAACTGAAGCCTCACAAGTAGAAGTAGTGTTTTATTTAGACCATACCAAGGGTGAGAATTATCACAGCACCATACTTAAAGATGAATGTACTTTTCTTCATGTTTATAATGCTGGTAAAGAAGCACCTCCTATCCGGGGCACCTGGGTGGCTCAGATGGTTAAGCGTCTGCCTTCGGCTCAGGTCATGATCCCAGGGTCCTGGGATCGAGTCCCACATCGGGCTCCCGGCTCAGCGGGGAGCCTGCTTCTCCCTCTGACCCTCTCCCCTCTCATGCTGTTTCTCTCTCGCTCACTCTCTAAAAAATAAATAAAATCTTAAAAAAAAAAAAGAAGCACCTCCTATCCTTGCAAAACTGGCTTCTCATAATTGAAGCAAAACAAGATATATATTATGACCATTTTTTTTTGTAGACTCTTGGGTCAACCTCACAAAAGGCTTAGTACTGTGCCTGTGAAATGCTAGACTGCTACATCAGTCAATTATAACCTTGCCATAAGAGACACTCATGGGGAAAGAATATACAGTACAGAGGTCTTAGAAATGGCAAATACCAATAGTATAACATTAGTATTTATGATAATATGTCACAACTGGTAACACCATGACTTGCTTCCCAAAATGGGCAATATATTTATATTTAAGGGATTATGTATACGATTTGGGGAGGCAAATGTAAAATTAACACTGTTTTGTACAAAGAATTGAGCAGCTAATGATGATTTTTATATTATTTATCAATGAATGCCTCCAAATTATAAATTATGAAACAGAAAATATTATTTCTGATAGTCTAATTCAAAGATAGAGCTTCCACACATTTTGCGTTAATATTGTTATCACATCTACAATCTTAGCCAATATCAACCTATCCAACTAATGGAAATTATTATTAAATGGAAGGATCATGAAGTAGATTAGCTACAGCAATAACCTGGAGAGAAGTGGTCAGGTGACTAGAGGAATGGGAATGGAAATGGAGCAAAGGGATTGCCTTGGTGAGATGTAGAAGTTTAATGGACAGGACTTAGCAACTGATGTTTAAGAACTGTGATAAGTCTGAGATTTTATCCTACTTGCAAGCTAATGAGTTAGTCTGCCACGGTTTTATAGATGCTGGCTAAAAACCTAAGAGTCCTGGGTCAGAGGTGAATGCCTTTATTACCCATCACAACAGAAGTAGCCAGAGTATCATCATTTTCTTGAGGTGATTCTCTAAGCCCTAATTCCCATAGGGAAGTGCAGGTGATACCTACACAGCCAGCCGATTGCATTACAGAAGAGGAATCCAGGATTTAGGGAACGTGAATCTTTTATAATAGGCAGTAAACATGTCTTTCCTTTGCTCTGGAATGAGACACTATCTCTAACTAAGGCTATAAGCACACTTGCCCTTTGCTTTAGACAAAGAATCTACTTTTATCTTCTAAGGCTTTTCCCTCTATAAAAATCCTTGAAATACAGTCTCAAACAAAAAGCAGTTAATGCCTGCTTCCAAAATGTCCAGAAATGTGAGACTCGTAAGCTCCCAACAGTGCTCGAATGTAGGCAGATTAACACAAGGACAAGGGATAAAAACAGTAAGGTTTTGAGTATAACTAGGAAGATGGGGACTATTAGCAGTAGTGATAGAGAAAAAGAAGACAAAATAAATTGTAGTGCCAGTCATTTCTTATTAAGTCTGAGGTGCTCCATAAATATATGTTGAAAATACGACATTGGAGTTGAAACTTTGGATATACATTTGAATATTACTCCACAGAGCTATTTGAAGAAGTCATCAGAGTCCACAAAATTAAGAGAAAAAGAGACAAGTGAAAGAAAGCGTTATGGTATCACCCGAAGAAACTTCGTAGCTAGGAGGCAAGGTAGGAAAAAGAAGGAAAAGCAAAAGCAAATGAGAAATAATGTTTTAGAAGCTAAATGAAAAAGCTGTTTTACTAACACACTGGTACTATCACTGGCAGTTTCAAGAACTGAAAAAAGAAAATAAGAGCAGTACACATGTGCTCTTTTAGTACTCGATCTTTTTTTTTTTAAAGATTTTATTTACTTATTTGTCAGAGAGAGAGGGAGCACAAGCAGGGGGAGCAGCAGGCTCCCCGCTGAGCAAGGAGCCCAACTCAGGACTTGATCCCAGGACCCCGAGATCATGACCTGAGCCGAAGGCAGACGCTTAACCGACTGAGCCACCCAGGTGTCCCAGTACTCAGTCTTTTATGCATGGGGATACATATATTTATTAAATATTTAAGTTTGCTGAAGAATCCAGAAAAGAGGAGTAAGTCTGATTTCGGGGAATAAAGGAATAAACAGGGCCGCTGGAAGCCAGGATGGTAGACATAATTGATACGTGATGAGTGGAGAAAGTTGATGGGACAATTAATTTTTAGGGTAATGGGATTTGTAAGGGAAAAACTTAGAAGATAGATAGAAGATAAAACTATATTAATGCTAGTCTTTTTGTTTTTGTTCTGTTGTTTTGTTTTTCTTTTTGAAGAAATGGAGAGACTCATTAATGATTCTAATAGGAATAGAGTTTCACAAGACAGAGGGGTTGATTGATAATGTAAAATCTCAAAAGAGAGAGAAAAGGATGGGGTCAAGAACATGGGATGTTTACCTTAGAAGAGGCAGGACACATTAACATGCAATGATATTTCTAGGTGGAAACAAGAGAACCAAAAGGAGCCTGAAACATATGGTCTCTATTTTTGCAGTAAGATAGGCAATGAGATCATAAAGATGGAAATTTTAAGAGTGGGAAAGGCAGGGGAAGGAATTTATATTTATTTATTGAATAATCTGTGGTTAATCATCCCATTTTATTGATGTTAAGCGTATATGTCAGATGGCATTTTTGCCTAAAGTCACAGAAGACATGAACAGACATTTCTCCAAAGAAGACATACAAATGGCCAGCAGACACATGAAAAAGTGCTCAACATCACTCGGCATCAGGGAAATACAAATCAAAACCACAATGAGATACCACCTCACAGAAGTCAGAATGACTAAAATTAACAAGTCAGGAAACAACAAATGTTGGCAAGGATGCAGAGAAAGGGGAACCCTCCTATACAGTAGGTGGGAATGCAAGCTGGTGCAGCCACTCTGGAAAATAGCATGGAGGTTCTTCAAAAAGTTAAAAATAGGGCTACCTTATGACCCAGCAATTGCACTACTAGGTATTTACCCAAAGGATACAAATGTAGTGATCTGAAGGGGTATCTGCCCCCCAGTGTTTATAGCAGCAATGTCTACAATTGCCAAACTATGGAAAGAGCCCAGATGTCCATCAGCAGATGAATGGATAAAGAAGATGCATGTATAAACAAGGGAATACTACCCAGCCATCAAAAAGAATGAAACCTTGCCATTTGCAATGACATGTTTGGAACTGCAGGGCATTATGCTAAGCAAAATAAGTCAGTAAGAGAAAGATAAATGCCATATGATTTCACTCATATGTTGAATTTAAGAAACAAAACAGATGAACATAGGGGAAAGGAAGGAAAAATAAAGTAAGATAAAAACAGAGAGGGAGGCAAACCATAAGAGACTCCTAATTATGGGAAACAAACTGAGGGTTGCTGGAGGGGAGGCGGGTGGGGGGGATGGGGTAACTGGGTGATGGGCATTGAGGGCAATTGATGTAATGAGCACTGGGTGTTGTATGCAACTGATGGATCACTAAAATTCTATCCCTGAAACTAATAATACACTATATGTTAACTATCTTGAATTTAAATTAAAAATTAAAAAAAAATGATTGTACTGCCAGTTTTTTGTCATAGGGTGACTTTCAGGGTATCACAGCTAGTTTGTAAACAAATCATTTGGATGGCCCAGTTTGTTACATTAACTAAAAGCCAAGTCTAAAGCATAGGTAGATAGATATAGGTATGTACACACACTATATTTATATACAAAACCACTTTCTATTCACCCAAATTCCTAAATCATACAATATTTTTAAAAATAATTCCAAGCATTTGGAAACAAGAAAAAAGTCACTTTGCTATACAAAGGAGACTGTGTATAATGTGTTTTAAAGTGAGATGGAAGAAATGAAATTTGATCTTTGAGATTAAAAATAATTCAATACGAATCTATATTGAATTATTCTGAATGACTAGTATATTTTGCACATTCCTACACAAATTTTTATTGCTTAGTTTACCTTCATTTTAGATTCCTCTTACTTTAATTTTGATATCTCTGGAATTTAAGTCTGGGAAACTATTTCATCTTCTCTAGCCCTACCTTTTCCAGGATTGGCATTCTTTTTTTCATCTGCAGAATTCCTGTCCCATTTTTCACAACTCAAACCTTAACTCAGTGTGGAGTATCCATGCGTCCCATCTCTATGGAAACCAAGATGTAAGCAGCACAAAGATTATTTTATTAGAAAGTCCACTAGAGCAGAAGAGCCAGTGCACACAATTTACTTTCAGCAAGTTTAACCTGGAAAGAATGTTTGCCTCTGTTGAGTTTCCGCAGGCAAATGGACAGCCACTGAATGTTCCAAACAAAACAAAACAAAACAAAAGCCAGGTGGTAAGACTGTGTTGGAGTTCTCATGTGCTTATGTTCAGAAAACAGAAGGTTGGTGCTTCTCTAAGTGTTAATACAGCATAACAATTCCTGCCCAAGTTTGACAATCCAGTCATTTTAAACCTCTGTATCATCATCATCATCATCATCCTCATCATCATCATCAAAGCATGATTAGAAATAGTATAAAATACTATTTCTTCACAAGAAATTTTATACAATCTCTGTGGAAATGGATAAAAGTGGTTCCATCATTCCCTCTCCCCCTGGGACAGGGGATTTAGGCACACCAAAGGAATTCAGAGTTCTTTGAAGCAAGTGTGAAAACCACAATGATCAAATGGGTATTAAGGAGGGCACGTTCTGCATGGAGCACTGGGTGTTATACGCAAACAATGAATCATGGAACACTACATCAAAAACTAATGATGTACTGTATGGTGACTAACATAATAAAATAAAATAAAATTTAAAAAAAAAGAAAGAAAGATACAAACATATTACTTCAGGAAAAAGGCAGCATGATATAATTAAATATCATCAGTTAAAAACTTGAAGCTACTTTCAAGGTACTACTGATAAATCGCTATGATTTGACAATTTATCCAATCTGTACTTCATCTGCATACCTGTAAAATTAAGACTTTCAAACACATATACACATGCAGGTGTTATAGAACAAGTATTCAGTGAGTGTCTAAATGTGAAATTTTAGACTTTCAGTTTTATTATCTTCATAGCATAGCACAATATATATTGAACGAGTTAATAAATCAATACACAGAATTAACATGGGTTAGTTTTAATCATATTTAGAACAGACATCATTTCCATAAAATTTTTAAAGATGGAGCTGTACATTCATTATCCCTAAATCTCTGTGTGACTTATGTCCCAATTTCACTATTAGCTCTTCAGCCTTGGGTGTTAAGGATTGCTCTCTCCTCTGGTCCTCTCTCTAAATGTCACAGCTATTTCTGGCAGGTAAGACAACTGCTTTGGTTAGTGTGAACACACACCACTGAGGAGTGCAAGGCACCTGAGAGCGAAGGCTGCTAAAAGAGGGAAATAACTCAGGGCAAAAAAGATAGGAAACTGAAAATATAACATCCATGCATTTGTCTACTTATAATCTAATTTACATGTCAGTCATTTTTAAAAGAATATAAGGTGCTTAGAAAATGTAGTGTTGCCTCGAGCTACACTTAATATCATGGCCACTTAATACAAAGCAGTGTCCTTGCTTGGTATTACACAGGACAATTCAGAATTGAGAGCTCAATCTCTAAGGATGGTTTATATACTCTGTATCTTGAGGCACACCAAGGAGAGAGTTTATCATTTTTCAGAAAACGCTGCCATTATTCAACTTAGAGAGAGGGCTGATGAAAGACTTTTCAAAGATTTAGAGAGATCATGAAGGCAAGCTGGCTTTTAACAAAAACAAAATATGCTTATGCAGTTTCTGACTGAATTTTTAAAGTCCAGAAACTCATCCAAAGACATGATTTTTTTAATTGCAATGGGGAAAAACTGAATATTATCTGGACTATCAATTGTGAAATTAAGCAAAAGGGAAATTTTGCTAATGGGCGGATTTAATATTCATGAATGTGATGGTTCAGCATTTTCTCTAATGTTTCCCACAGCAAGACCACTAATTAATGATCAGCTATACAAATGGAACATATCATTGTCTGATACTATTTTTTTCTTTGCCAGGAGTTAATACTTCTTATTTTGAATATGTTTTATTATTCCACTCCACATTT
Source organism: Neomonachus schauinslandi (assembly GCF_002201575.2). Classification (NCBI taxonomy): domain Eukaryota; kingdom Metazoa; phylum Chordata; class Mammalia; order Carnivora; family Phocidae; genus Neomonachus; species Neomonachus schauinslandi. The sequence continues at coordinate 130,718,113 of NC_058404.1, read as the reverse complement.
CCCTATTCCTACCCAATCATTACTTGATTTTCTTTTCATTAAGTCTTCTTATTCTCACTACAGGTTTTTTTTTTAAAGCCTGGTTTACTATCTTGCAATCCACCAGCTGTGAATTGAGTAATGTTGTTATTTCCAAGGATCCATCTGACATTAGCTGACTTTATGAAGCATAAGCATCAACATGAAAGACAAGACTTTTAAAATAAAATGCCTGAATCAAATGAGAGGTCAAATTTTGCAGAGTGTTTTGTGTCTTGAAAGTCTTCCTGCTGTAATTATCTGAAGCCCTTGGCTAGATAATTATTAAGGGACTCTTGCAATTGTCCCTTTTCTCCACACAGATCACCACATTAATTAAGAGACAATCACTGGAGACAGGTTGCTGTTCTGCATCTTTAAGTATTTTTAGGTCTTCATTTCCAAAAGAGAAAAAATACATTAAGAAAAAGATTGCTTCTCAGCCACATTTTCTGATATACAGATATTCTCAAAAAGTTCTCTGGAATGTACCTTAATCTTACTTCTGCACATTTTTAAAAGGAGGTCATTATGAATTTCGCACATATTTTATAACCTATAGTGTACTTGTCTAATCTGATTTCACCTGAGCTAGTAAAGAAACATGAATCAGGTGCTTGTTGTGATCAAGGTGCTAAAGTTATATTTACACTAGATCACCACCTTAAGATGTGAAAGCTTAGTGAGACAAGAAGCAAACTGATGATTCATTAGCCTAAGAGCAGTACAAAACTACCTTTGGGGGCCTTCCCGGGGTTAATGTAGTGAGCAGAGAACCGGGCTCTCGGTTACAGGAATGCCAATCAAAGCTGGCCCTAGACTTTGGAGTATGTCTTATTACATTGTGCTGTGTTAAAATAAAAATGCAAACAAAAGCAAGCAAACTGAGTGATAAGAACTTCTTCAGTTTCCTCGCCAATTTCCTTAATTACCTTTTTCTAAGACTAGCTTTCATGCCAACTAGAAGAGAAGGGATCTAAGAGGAGTGACCTAAAGTCTTCATCATCCCCATATTCTTAGATCCTAGAACAGCATATGCACCTAGTAAATACACTTTGTAAATAATCATTGATTAACTGTACTTCTGTAAGTTTTTCCATGATATCCTCTGTCAGAGCCAATCTCTTTGCTATGTGCCTTGCTAAACACTTTCCCTATAGAAACACTTTCCCCTAGTTCAGCATAAACTATCATGAGATTATTGGTGTAGGCCAGAGTCCTTTGCTGGGGACTAAGTTCTTCAGAGCAAGGATAAAATCATATTTTCATCTTTATCTTCTACAGTTCTTTGCCCAGTGCCTAGCAAATAATGCCAAGTAAAAAATATGAAACCGAATAAATATATATAAGGACACCAGTGGAGAAAACAGAAAATTAAGAGTTATTAATAAAATAATTAAATTGTGTAAAATAGGAATTGCTTGGTGATTTATAGCAGAAATTAGGATTCAGATCCAAGTAAAAAAAAATACTATTGCCCCATAAAGATATGATTTGTTGTAAGATAGGTAAAAATATATATTGTTTGATATTAAGTGCTTACACTAAATTTAATATTTTAATTCATTTACTTTTTATGTGTAAGTACTTATAGTACATTAAGGTCAATATGCATGCCTGTCACCTGAGGTACTCATTATAAATGCAGATTCCCAAGCTTTGAGCATTAATTACTGAATCAGAATCTTTGGGGGGGGCTAACAACAAGAATTTGAATTTTAAAAATAAGCTCTTTGGATGATTTGTAGAGATTAAAAGTGACTCGTTTTTTATTAGCTATTGCAAAATTTTACATATGCATTGACTAGTAAATTTCCTTTCTCTGAGAAAAGATTTTTTTCTCTGGGGAAAATATAAACATAATTGGCTTTTCTGAGAGCACACATGTCTAGAAAAGCCTTGATCCCAGTGACAATATCATCCAAAGCAATGAGAGTGGCCTCTACCCCTTTGCCCTTACTCCCCTGCAGAAGGAGCCCCCCAAATCCAATTACAGATGGTCCATTTTCTATTCCTGGTGTTATCAATGGGACTCCCACCTCAGCTTAGGATTCTGCATAAAGAAGGAATGCATCAATTGTAAAGTACTTGATAATGAAAAAAAAAAAGAAAAGTCATCTTTCAGAATTACAAAAAATGAATGAGTATAACCAATGTTTAAATTTAAAGTGTCTTGATTATAGAATGTAACTTATAGAATGAAATAGAATTATAGATAATAAAGGTAGCTAATATTTTTTTGAAGATTTACTACTTGTTAGATACTCACTGGGTGATTTCTCATAACCTTAGGATGTAGGTACTAAGAGGAGGTCCACTCTACAAACATAACTAATTTACCCCAATTCAGTCAGCTTATAGGAAGTGGAACCAGGAATGTTGGGTCCGGAAACTATGCTCTCAAATACCAGGCCACATTGCCTCTCAAAGCATGACTGGATATGTGGGGAGGGGGATGTTTAGGGATACACACATACCAGCGTGCTATTTATATTTAATCTGTCTACCAATGTTTACATACATGGTTGGAGTTCCAGGCAAATGAGAAAATATTTGTACCTTTGAAACCACTAAAATTTTAGTAGGATTCATTAACAGTCTCTACCCCCTGTGTATTTCTGCAGTACCTTTAAAGTTTAACAGGTGGGAACTTTTATATGAATCAAACACAAGTACAAACAACATGGAAGAAGAAACACTTTTTCCATTTAACATCCACTCATAAATCTCTAGTTTCCTTTGGATTTGACTTTAAATCTTGCCCCATTTCCCAGAAATTGATCTCTTCTAACTGACTTCTATTAAAGAATTTAGAAAAAGAAAAAAGACTGAATACAATGCAAGTGATTGTTCTAATAATGTTTCATTCTCCCATTCTCTCTCTCTAGAGCATACCATCTGCTCTCAAATCATTTAATAATGGTCCTTCAGCATGCTTTCTTTAGTTAATATACAAGTACACAAATACACACACATATACACTACAGACTAGAATGCCTTTTTTGGAGGGGTTTTGGGGCCTATGTGATATCTCTATTATTTAAAAATTTCATAGCACTTATGCTCATGGGAAATTTAAAGCTTGGGAACAAAGAAAAAAGATTACTATATATTTAAAAAAATTTTTTTTTAAATAGGCTTACCAATGATTAAATTATCTGAGAGAAAGGATCTGAGTTAGACTTTGCAATTAACTATTTGATTGGGGCCCAAATAATTTTGAGTTTTCTTTTTTTTTTTAAGATTTTATTTATTTATTTATTTATTTATTTATTTATTTATTTATTTGCCAGAGAGAAAGGGAATGCACACAAGCAGGGGGAGCGGCAGGCAGTGGGAGAATCATACTCCCTGCTGAGCAGAGAGCCCGATGTGGGACTCCATCCCAGGACCCTGGGATCATGACCTGAGCCAAAGGCAGATGCTTAACCGACTGAGCCATCCAGATGTTCCCACTTTGGCGTTTTATGTTAAATTGTAGATGTTTGTTCAGTAGAAAACATAATTCCAAAGGTTCACTGATCAGTAAAATATCAACTAGTTTTGCAACTATAAGCCAATTCATTTTAGAATTCCTTTGACTGTTTCTATAAATCTTTATTCCTCAAATTCTCCTTCCAACCAGTCTTACTAGCTTCCTGGTTCCCGTACTAGTTGAATAAAATCTTTTACTCCTATCCATGTTACTTGTGTGTGAAAGACATTTTCTTACCTTTGAAACTATAATATACTATAGAAAGGCCAATTTCTAGGTTCACCTGAAGCATTGTTGAATTATTTTTTCCTCTTTTAGTTTTAACATTCCATATAATTTTAGATTACTTAAAAGCTCAGAAAATGTTTTATTTATAGTCTTCCTAAGTAATATAATCTGTTACCTAAATTAGATAAATAAAATTCTTTGGAAACTTTCATACTTTAAACACATAAAAAGGTAAGAACTATTTTTTAGATCTTTAAGTCCTACTCAATATACTTAGTAGAAACTCAACAAGAAGATTAGATGGTTTTGGTTTTTTTAAACATATATCCCATGGGGTGTTTCTATAAATTATTTTTTTTTAAAGATTTTATTTATTCATTTGACAGACAGAGAGGGAGAGCACAAGCAGGGAGAGGGGCAGAGGGAGAGGGAGAAGCAGGCTCCCCGTTGAGCAGGGAGCCCGACTCGGGACTCGATCCCAGGACTCTGGGATCGTGACCCGAGCTGAAGGCAGATGCTTAACCGACTGAGCCACCCAGGTGCCCCTCTATAAATTATTTTTTAAATAAATTATATTTTCTCTGTCATTTTGATGTCCATTTGGAATGTATTATGTACTTTGGTGTTTTCAGAAAAAGCATGTATCCTATTCCAAGCATCTTTTCCAAAGAGCACAGGTAAAAATATGCCAAAGTATGAACAAGAACAATGGCCAGCCATCCAATGAAGTGGCTCCAGAAGGGCAAAAGCCAGAGGATCTAAGGCAGTGAAGGGTTCTGACCACTGAGGAAGCCCCGGGGAAGTGCCTGCCCCATTTCCTTTTTCAAAAGCTTTTTATTTATTTATTTATTTATTTATTTATTAAAAATTTTATTTATTTATTTGAGAGAGAGAGAATGAGAGACAGAGAGCACGAGAGGGAAGAGGGTCAGAGGGAGAAGCAGACCCCCCGCTGAGCTTTTTATATAGAACATCAATCAGCTTTCCTATAGAGATGAGATCAACTCCCTAGACAACTACATGTCCTCCCCCTCCCCCATCTCCAGTCTACATGCAGACCCACAGAGATTAATTAACACTTGCTCCAGGAAGAAACACAGACAATAGCATCCGATACTGGAATAGTCCTTTTGAGTAAGTATAAAACTTACGGAGGAGGAGGGAGATGTTTTGAGAGAAGGAAAGAAAGCACTGGATTTTATTGCATAAAGCCAAAGAAATTTGTATTTGTGATAAAAGTATGAAGAAAACATACATTTTTTTGGGAAAAAAAAAAACCAACAATGAAATTTTGTCCTGATAATCTACTGTTTTTGTGTCAGTGGTCTGTTTCTTAGGCTTGTGTAAAGTGAACAACTGTAACTAAAACATTACTATTATGGCATGTGGGAGAGATCGGAGAACCTTCAACACATGGACAGTTGTGATGCACAGGTAGACACACACTTATAAAGGCACAAAGAGAGTGGTATTCCTGTTCAGTATGGTATACAGCATTTTATGAAATACAGTTATAAGTATAGTTTATTTCTTTCAAAATATAATACAGTCAGATTTTAAAAAGCTCTACTCCAAGATGGATACTTAACAATTTAAACTCAGGATTCCTTGTTTTTTTGAAGAAATTTATGGAAACAAATTCTTTTGAGAACATGGCTGAATCCGAGCCATTTCAATAAGCAGATTCCACATTTACTTTTGAATGAGAACTTTGGAAACTGTCAGGACCTACCAGTTGCAATTTTTCTCCTCAGAGTTATTTTCTTCAAAGAAATGAGAAGTGTTTTATGGACGTTACTTAACAATTTCTTCTCATAGCATTCCAGGAAGACAAAAAAATGTGCATACATTAACTCAACAAGCATTGGGATGTTTCTACCTAATAAATTTCATTCATGCAATAAATCCCACCTTTAGCAACATTCCCCAATAAACCTTAATATTCATAAGCTCGTGCATGTTCAAATTTGTATTAAAAGATTTTTACATTGTGAAAATGTGTATATAAGCGTTCTGTGACCAAAAACATCACCAGTTTTATTGTTGCTGTTCTGTTTTTAAAAACCTTGTTTCTTACACATTTTTGGTCATAAATCATAAGTGACATAAATAGGGCAATGTTAATCTCTTTTGAATAAAATTTAAATGCCTTCCCACAAGTCTATACATAAATCCTTTTGACTATGACTTATATGATCTGGAATCGTTCTTATCTCCAGCCTCTGTGTCTTCCTTTCTCTCTCAGACTTGCTCTAGCTAGACTCTCTCTCAGACTAGTCTAGTTAGTCTAGTCTCTTTCATGCCTTTAAAACCACCAGATTCTCCTCCTCACGTAAGTTTGCTCTGCCTTCTGCCCTGCATTTCCATCACCCCACCCCCAGTTTTTTTTTCTCTCTCTCTCTCATCACATGTTCGGCTCCTCCTCTCCCTTCCCATCTCAATTTAAATGTGACCTTCCTGTATAAACTTTCCATAAACTGGATTGTCTGAAACCAAGTGGCTAATGGGCTTCTATTTTCATTATGTGCTCAAAGTATCTATTTTATGATGCTTTGTTAAAAATAAATAAATAAATAAAAGGGAAGGGAGGTGATCTCCAGAGAATGGAAGTGTTGGTATAGAGGTGCAAGAGGGGAAACAGTGGTCTGTTCCCCAGCCTGGCTCTTGGGAGCTTAAGAAGGAAGAGAGAGAGGACCACAGCAAATGCTGAAGGCACTGTTTTGATTGAGATCACAAGACACACGAAGCAAGGTCAGGGGCAAGGGTGGCAGTGGAAGGATTCCTCCCTTAGTAACTTGAGGGCAGCAGATTTCAAAACGCAGATAAAAGTGAGCAGACTTGTTCTTGAGCACATGTGAGATACCCTTGGAGACTCCAATAAATCAGTTGGGAGGCCGAGGGGAGGCTTGGGCCCTGCAGATGGAGTTCCGCAATGGAGGGGAATCATGTTTATCCTCTGGCTGTCAGATCTGAAGTTACTTGGGTTAAGTAAGTGACCCCTGGGATGGTAACAGACAGCGATTATCAGCAGTTGCAGATCCGTTTCCATACTAAGGCAGATAACAGCATGCAGGAATTATCAAAAGCCACAAATCAATCCCAGTGTCTGATCATGCATCCACATAACACTTCTCCCTTTCCTCACAGCTACTTAATGGATACTGGCAAGGCATCAAAAAGACAAACTAAGAAGCAAGGACAAATGATGCTCCCCAAATTTAAGGTGAGTCATCAGTCAGGCTTATTATCTCAGGGAATTTCGTCTGTTTTTTAGCTGGCATTATTTTAGCACAGCCATAAATCTAGCTGTAATTAGTCTCTAAGTCCAATGACTCAATACATTGAAGCATTTCACTTGACTCTCAACCGTGAACAATTGCAACCAATTTGACAATACTAATATGCTCTCACTGGCATGCATGTGATACTATCGGGACACGTGCTTCCAGGGTCGTCTTCTTTCTTGTGATATTCATGGACTATCATGAACCATCTTCTCTCTCCTACTTCCCTATGGATCTGGCAGGATGCATTTGAGAGGAAAGTGATTATAGTAGAGTTTATGGCCAGTGGTTAAATTCCTCCCCCACCCCAGTATGAAACCAATAGGTTTATATGGAAACTGAACAGAGCATGGGAACTTTTTCTTCTTTTTTAGGCTACCTACTTGAAATGTTACCTTAGTTAATGAAAACTATATGTTCTATAATTGATAAAGATTATTTTTAACTGAGATATAACAGGCAAGTTGCTGTTATAATCGCTAGGATTACCGTTTAAAACAAATAGGTAAACGTAATTTTTTAATCTGGAATCAAGTTAAAGCAAATTATGCTTTATATTAAATCACATTTAACAAGTTTTAAAAGTAATAGTAAATGTTTCTAAACTTAAAAAAATGTATTTGATACCTTGTGGCTATTCCTGCACATGTTCAAGATTTTCATTTGTCCAAGGGTTTTTATTCACCCACAGAATCAAAATATCAAGGCTTAATGAGGTTTCATCAGGTGCTAATATAACATCTAAGTTTGTATTAATTAACTTGTAAAGGAGATAATAATGACATTCAAAGGAAGAGGCATCATCTGTGGACAGTTCCATTTCCATATTTCAAAAAAACTATTAAAACATTTATAGCACTGAGAGTGACTCAGATGGGTTTGTGTGCTCACTTGTGTGGCCATATTGTATAACAGTGGGAGGTTTAGAGTGATAAAGTTCAGCCATCCATTTCGTCTCCAATTGGGGCTCAGGCAAGTGTACTTTACGGTTCTGATAAAAATTTAAAAAAACCAAACAAAACAAAAAACAGTGCACTATTTGTCAGCCCATGTTAAAAATTATTCAGCAGACCTAAAAAGTCACTGATTTTGAAAGTAAAAAGGCACAAATATACAAATGCAAAGTAAATTATTGAAGGATTTCAAAGGCTTGTTCTAAACATAATTATCATAAAATGCAAATAGAAAATAACTCAGCCTATATTGGTTATTATATTTTCATTTCATCAGTTCCACTAAGGCAAATATATGACTTTTTTAAATACCAAAAAAAAAAAAACCCTTTCATAAAGTATACTCTATATGACTACTGGGTAAGACTGTTTATGATTATTAGCATGGGAAAAGTATAAGCACTTAGATACTTTTCATAACTTTAAATTATTAAATATATTTAACAAAAGAGAAACCTTATTTTATCAATAGTTTGAAATCTTCAATACATCTATAACCCCAAAAACATGCAATGCTAATTTCTCCTGAAAATAACAGCTTTAAAAGAATTTAAGCTTAATATTCTCCTAACCTGCTTTGTGAAACTTAAGATAAAATATAGTCCTTCAGAACTCCTGACAAAAGGGGATAGAAAAGAAATAAAGATGTTTATAGTATTTAGGGAAAGTTGAAAGATGGCCTTTGTCAAATTTTCTTTACATTGTAAAAGAGTAAATGGTAGTTTTCTAGGGAGCCTGCGAAATTGCTAAAACTGAATGTTTGGATGTACATGTAGAATGTGGAGTTATATTCTTTAATATTTTCAAAGGAAAACTGAAAGCAATTTTTTAGAAAGCATCCAGCTCTAAATGAATATTATAAGAAACCTAAACTTATAAGAAAAATATATTTCAAAAGGCCTAGATGACATACAATACAAAAATAACTATAGGGGCACCTGGGTGGCTCAGTCGTTAAGCGTCTGCCTTCGGCTCAGGTCATGATCCCAGGGTCCTGGGATCGAGCCCCGCATCGGGCTCCCTGCTCAGCGGGAAGCCTGCTTCTCCCTCTCCCACTCCCCCTGCTTGTGTTCCCTCTCTCGCTGTATCTCTCTCTGTCAAATAAATAAAATCTTTAAAAAAAATAACTATAAATAGTGCATTTATTTTCATTTTAAGTGCAGTTGTCTAGGATTTCAAGCACCCTTCTCTCTTTGACCTATTTTGATGTTCAGCAAATGGGTAAGCAAAAAATTAAGTGGAATAATTGGAAAGAACCATTAAATAAATCAGCATCTGATAACCTAAACAATAGTAATATGAGATAGAAATTTCATGAATTATTGGGCTTATTAATGGCCTAATGTTCTAATAATAAACATAATGGTTTATTCAACTAATTGCAGCTGTCATTCTTAGAGGCTATTAACAACTTAAGAGAGTGAATTACACCCAAATAAAGGGTACATTTGTATAGATATTTGTTCTTATTGCTAGCCATTTATTCACTAATATCTCTTATTTACTTATTTACTTACTAAATGAGGGGGAAGGGGGGAGGGGAAAGGGACAAGCAGGCTTCCTGCTGAGCAGGAAGCCAGAGGTGGGGCTCAGGGGCTCTATCCCAGGACCCTGAGATCATGACCTGAGCAGAAGTCAGATGTTTAACTGACTGAGCCACCCAGGGGCCCCTCACTAATATCTTTTAGGCACCAATTACGAAGATGGCTAGAAATATAAATTCTGTGTATATAAAAAGAGAACCAGCTGGTCATTTAATAAAATCAGGTATATAATGCCAAAAAACAATTTTTATCTGGGTGCTAAGGCAATCTGGACTGGACGAATCTATTTCTTGTTGGAGCCATGTCAGCCTATAGTTTCAAACACATTTACACTGTAAGTTGGTTTATTACTTTTCACCCCTAGTGTCTTAAACACACTATATACACTTGCAACAGTATAAGACATTTTTGATGGAAGGAGAAAGATTAAAACATAGATGGTTATTTCAGAGATGCTGAAATGGTTTATAAAAACTCTGTGACTATAAGGAATACATACATAATGCAATGTATCAGGAAAGAAAAATGTTATCTTTAAATAAAAATAATAGGTATTTTGAGAGGTTGGAATTCACTGTTCTAGGTCACTTTTTAACGGTTACTTGACTCACAACTGACAGCTTTGGCAAGAAATGGCCTTTAAAACAATGTCTATTTTAATGCAATGAATCCTGACACGGAATTTGTTGGAGCTGACCATGGTACCTATTATAGTCAAACTACTTAAAGCAGGGAATGAAGATTTGAAATTTAGGTACTAGGGAGTTTGCTATGATAGTTATTCTAAATAATTCACTTAAAAATGAATTTGTCAATTCTATTATCAAATATTATAAAGCACAAGGTAAAAACATTAGATAATTTAAAAACTACAATAAAACCTACTTCAGAAAACTGCTCATTTCCTAATATATGCATTGTTTTCAGTATCTTCGAAACCATAAACTCTGCTAGTGTGACTAGCAGATGATGAGCAGATAGCCTGTATAATACTATCAATTCATAGTCAGAAATCAAAGTCTTTTCCTCCCACTTTATAAGCTGTTTGGGAAGAAAGGGTATGGGTGTATGCATGTGTGTGTGTGTGTGTGTGTGTGTGTAACTGGGAGCAAGAGGAGATTAACTTGTAAGCCATTATCTGATGCAAAAACAGACATTTACTAAGTCATCTATGAGGAGCTGGTTCCATAACGGCTAAGCATTCATATAAATCTTCAGGGACCCAAATGCTTTCAAGTGTGACAGAACAATCATCTTAACTGCCAACAGCCCTCTTTAAAAAGATCACATTTGGCAAATGGCTCTATTGTTTGGAGTTCTGTTCAGTGATAGGTTTGTTTTCAATGTGATTAGCATTATCTGAGGACTAAAATGACCTTCAATTAAAACTCCTTTTAAATTTTGTCCATGTGAGCCCTACCATGGGTGGCCTTTGGCTGTACTTTAAGAATGATTAAAATATTCAAAGATGATTATGAAAGAGAGGTCTTGGAAGCCACAGAAAATAACTGATGTTTAATGCTGTTCTGTGGATCAGTAGCAATAGATGAGAGCACAAACACATTTATCCCAGAAAAAGAATATTATCTAATCATCAGAGTTCAAGTGGATTCAGCGTAAGTGAGCAATGCATGAAACAGATTTGCAGTGAAAAACAGTGATGTTCAAGTGCCTAGTCTCAGGTTCTCGCTCATTTCCTTTCCAACAGCTAATTTGTTTGATATCAAGTCTTTTTATGATGCAGTGTATAAAAAAAAAAGTCCTTATTACAGAAGTTTTAAACATATGTTGCACATTAATTGTGCTCGTATAATCACAAACAAGCAGGCAAACGCTTCACTGAGCTTTATCAACTTCTCTGCCTACACTTCCACGTTGGTTTTGTGAATTTTGCTGTAACCTACATTGAGAATGACTCCCTCTATTTAGGGCCCCAGGAAATAAATAATGCTGATTTAACTGGGACTTTTTATATCTTCTCTTAGAGTAAGAAAATTTAATCAATAATCTACCTTTTGAGGAATCCATTTAGAAACATGTATAAAAAAAGCATGCTATATACTTTGGCATTCTTTCTTATGAGAGAAAAAAAGACAAAACTGAGATCCACACAGGGGAAACAATCCAATTTACAGACCTGTCTATTTATATGTTTCCAGACTTACGACTGAACAGTACTCTTTTTAAAAGTGTTTAAGTGTTTTTATTTATAATGCAGCTCCTTTCTCTACAAGAAGCTATTTTATACATGCATACTATCATCATTTTCATTACTTATAGTTACATATACCTCCCATTTAATTTATCCTTTTAACCCTATTTTATTTATTTGCTAATATTTTAGTATAATTATATTTAGTGTAATTAATAAAACATGAAAATACAAACTACTACCATTAGGAAGGAAATACTTAAGATCTTAAACTCTTTCATGCAAAGGAAGATAGTGGTTTGCCAAGAACCACAAGCTTTTTAAACTTGACTTTTATCTGTGCCAGCTGCAGGTTCAAAAGAAAACCATTTGAAGTGAAGAGATGGCAGTTGTCTGGTGGATTATTCTTCCTCATGCCACTTTTCCTAGAAGTGTTGCCTTTCCTATAAAACCATAATAACAGACAAACACCATGAACCTGGGTAGGCACAGCCAGTCACTATCTTAAGGTCCACTTGGTATGAGGTATACACAGAGAGGACTAAAAGGGTCATGTGAACAGTATGGTCCCACTGGCTGGGAGTCAGAGTGGATATGTGTCTGAATATGAACAAAAGGACAAGTATTAGAGGAACTCCTAAAATGACATCTATTATTTGGGAACTGGGTCAAGAAAGAATATAATTACATATCTACTATATTCACATGGTGCTCGTTCATCAGAGAGCTCTTCTAAGAAAACAGATGACAGTGCATAAAAATAAATGCTATTTCCTTCTCAACTCCAAAGTACATTAAACTTGACATGGGATATTTTCTAGATAAAAAGCAGTTATATTATCTAATATCAGCTTTAATCTCTCAAATATCCATTTTCTTCTATAAGAAATGGACAAAGCCATTTGTATTCATGCACATTTGTTGTATCTTATTCTTTGTTTTTCATTTAGATAAATAGGCTTTTATACCCGAGGTGCTACAGGAAATCCCAAAGCTCAGAAAATCACTAACAAGGTTGGAAGGAATTGACCATTATGAAAGCTGAAGCATGCAGCTCCTGCGAACGTGGCTCAGTGCTTGTGTAACAGGGTCATCGGTGTAGCGGCTGTTCAACGAGTTCTATTGGAACTGGAGTCTCACATCCCAAACCTGAAACATCTACTCTTAATAAAGATGGTAACTTCAGGCCTTGCAAAAAACAAACAAAAATCTTGTCCTCAAATGTTATTTTTTAAATGAATTAACCCTTTGTCTTTCCTCAGACCTTTCTTTTCTTTTTTTATTATCTTCAATAATATTTCAAGGGTTAGTCAGTGTAAACTCTAGGCTAAATACAATGCCTTATATATTGTAGGCATTCAACTAATATGCTTTCACTAAATAAGTGAAGGATGAATGGAAAATATCATTGAATTTAAAATGGGTTTAGAGACCATCTCTAAATTAGCTGAATTATGCAGGATTAGCACACTGATACATTTTCACTAATAAATTTCATATTTTCATTAAGGAAAGGTGGTATTGGAGAGTTACATAATTGGTAGAAGAATTATCTATAGCTTCTAAACATACTCAGAGATCATGAGTTTTCCTAACATGTAACTTTTTTTTTTTAAAGATTTTTTACTTATTTATTTGACAGAGAGAGAGAGTGAGAGCCGGAACACAAGCAGGGGGAGTGGGAGAGGGAGAAGCAGGCTTCCCGCTGAGCAGGGAGCCCGATGCGGGGCTCGATCCCAGGACCCTGGGATCATGACCTGAGCCGAAGGCAGACGCTTAACGACTGAGCCACCCAGGCGTCCCAAGAGTGAAATTATGATTATAAAAATCAGCAGACCCAAACAAATAAATGAATCTTTCAGTAAAATTTATGGATACAAAAAGGCATTCAACTTTTAAAAATCAACATTTAAAAATGGAAAATGGTAACAGGACCAAAGCTAGTAACATAATTGCTGCCTAACTACAAACTAATTTAATAGTTATGCTGAAACCAGTATGTTATCTCTTTTAAGATAAATAATATTTATACACCTTACTATACAGAACTATCTTCAACATGATCATACCATTGAGGAAAAGGCAAATGGAAAGATATAAAAGTTCTCACTTATTTCTAGTCCCAACGGATACTATTTCATTGATATTGGATTTCCAAATACCTACAGGTAGAATATTAACATTCCTTGCTTCTCAGTTTCACTGACAATCAAATTGCACAAATTATTTTCAGTGATATCCAGAGATTGTATTGTTAATTGGCATCATTAACATTTTGAAATTGAGCACTAGCTGAAGGCTTGATTGGACATTGGTAAGTCATGTACTTGATCTCTAAAGAGATGGAATTCATCTCTTAAAAGGCTTTATCCTTACGTTGCCTGTCACAAATTTGGAACCCATTTCTTTTAATTTGCAAGCTTTATTTTTATATTGGAAACAAGCTATAATTTTAATAATTAGAAGATGATTTGAAATGCAATGCTATCCATGGCTGCCTCTTATCCTTTGGGTTTCTTGTAGATTCTTTTTTAGGGATAAGAACTATGTAGAAACCAGATGCTACAATTGTCCTAATTTTTAAGTCCCAAATTTCTCATTTCCATTTTGGCAAAAGAAGTCAAAAAACATTAATAGCTTTTTTTTTTTTTAAGATTTATTTATTTATTTTAGAGAGAGAGCGAGAGAGCAGGGGGAGGGGCAGTGGGAGAGGAAGAGAATCCTCAAGCAGACTCCCCGCTGAGCATGGAGTCCAAAGTGGGGCTTGATCCCAGGACCCTGAGATCATGACCTGAGCCAAAATCAAGAGTCAGATGCTTACCCAACTGAGCCACCCAGGAGCTCCATGAATAGCCTTTTTGATCTGTCTTTCCCCTACACTAGTTCCTGCAAGACCTGTGGCTTCATTCTTTCTGCTATTGCAGGCTCACACTCTGCAGTCTTCATTTATTCTTGCCATCACTACCTTCAGTCATCCTGTAGCCAATTCTTTCCAGGTCATTCTCTAACCTTTGTTTTATAGCCATAGATCTATACCTAACAGACTATTTTAAACATGAATCAAGAGTCTTCCCTTTATAATAACACCACCACTGAATCTGTAATTGTTATGCTAAACACTTACTTAACATTGAACAAATTTACTATGCCCAATGCTTTATTTAAATCCTGTGAAGTGGTAGTAACTTTTATCCTCATCTCACACAAGAAGAAACTGAGGCTCAGAAAGATTAAACATCTTACCCAACATCTCATAGTTGGCAAATGGTCTGTGTAACAGTAAAGATCAAGCTTTCACCCACTATATTATAAGGCTTCTTGTGTTGTCACTGTAAACCTTTCATTACATGGTCTTTACATTTGGGATCTTCAACTTCAGATTTATTTATCGTGCAGTCATGACTCTAGGTTTTCACTTGCATTGGAAGTCAACTGCTAAAAGATTAGTCTGAAGAAAATAAAGTGAGGCCATAGAGTACCTGGATGCATTAGTAAGAAGTCTGGACTTTAGGGTACATGGGGTGAGTAATCATAGGAGGGTTGTAGCTGGGATTATGCACAATTGCATTTGTGGAGGCTTCTAGCTAGAGACTAGTGGAGAGATGAGGAGGCCTGCACTACATGAATGTTGATAAACTTGGGAGGAAAGACAGAATCAGAACGTATTTGGAAATGTAATATGTTGAAACAAATAGGATTTAAATGGCTCCTTATATGTCCAAGTAAAGCTCCTCTTTGCACTGATGCAGCACTACAGCCCTGGAGAGGCTTACCAAATTCAGACAACAGATTATCATGGCTATGCTTTTATAATGTAAAGCGATCTATAACTTACTAATACATGCACACACAAGTCCTATATAATTAAAATTATAACACACTTACCTATTTGCAAAAAAAAAATAGGTATCGTAACTCTTTACATCTACTACTTCAGTGGGAAAGCTCATTTTAAAATGTGTCTTTTTTAGTTTTACTTCTGAAATCCTGTGATAAGCCATGCTTCATGACAGACAGGTTAGGCCAGGTTAGGAGGACTCTGGAGTCCCATAATACTCAACTAGGCCCATACCCGACTAAGTCAAGACAATAACAAGGAATTAAGTAAAAAAGGGTAAAAAAAATAATACAGTAACATAAGAAAATCCCCCCAAATTATGTACCTGAGTTTATTTGTCCAGACACAAACAAAAATTTCTGGAATGGCACACCAAAAACACTAGTTTTATTAGGATGAAATATGTATTTTTGATTAAAAATATATAGTTTGTTTGAAACATGGTTTTGATGAGGAGACGGATTTTCATTTTTTCACTCCGTATGTTTATGGTTTGAAGAGTGGGGACAGCAGAAGATGGCAAAATAAGAAAAGGTAGACCAATCAAGACTGGCACACAGTAGGTACTTTGCTGCGAATAGCTTATAAATGAAGAATGAAAGTCAAGGTGGTAGAGATTAGGGCTTTTATGCAAGTGACACACACAAATTGACTTGGTGAGGTGTTGATCTAAGTTGTGACTTTGACTCTGGTTCCTGACTTTGAATATTTTATTCTTATTTTATATAGACCTAAATAATGAAAAATATACCACACACAGAATTCCTTGGCCTTAAAAATATCTCTACAAGTTATAGTAATTTAGATTGAATGAAGAGGACAATTGCTTTCACTTGGTTAGGCACCTGGACTGGATCAGACTCTGGGGCTGGGGGGGTGGAGGGGGTCTACCTCTTTTAGGAAATTTTTGCAGACAAATGAAAACTCTACCTCATCCCCCATCAAAGCTTCTGTATCTCAAGATGGAGGCAAGAAGGCTGACATCCAGAGTAGGGACTCAGATACGCCCTTTCATTTGAAGCTGACGTGGAATGGTCTTATCCTAAAAACACATGCCAAGCTCTCTTAAACAGACCCATAATTATTTCCATCCCTGGATTTTAGAAATGTAACTTTGATAATTCCACTCTCCATTTCCAGAGAAGTAATAAAATCCAACACTCATTGGGTGTTCCATATGTGCCAGGCACATTTCTAAACAGTTAATAGGTGTTTGTTTGAGGTAACTATTCCTACTGTCCTCCTTTTGGAAGATTTGAGAGAGAGGCAAAATGACTTGCCCATGGTGGCACAGTCGGTAAATGGGAAAGCAGAACTCTACATCAACACCAACCAGAGACCACTGTTCCCCTGTGTTTGCTCTATGCCACCTAAGAAATTAAAGCAAATTAAAAGTATGCCATGGACTATTAACCTGAAACAGGCAGGCAGAAGAAATCTCAGAAAAAAAATCGCAATATTTGACAGAACATTGTAAGTAGTTAAAGAACAGTTTGTATAAACAAAGTGGTCTTTTTATGAACTTTTCATGAGAAATTTTAAGTGTGTTTGGTTGTTATTTTCCCAAGTCTGTGACTGAAGGGCCTTTGTTCACTGAAATACTTCACATGCTTCCTCCGTCTGTTGTAGGGGCATTTATTTCTCTTCAGATACCACAGGCCCTACTGATATCTGTGTATTAAGTTTCTTTGTTTTGTTATGTTTTGCCATTGTGAAACAGCATAGGAAACATATCTGTAACCATGCCCAAGCATAACTATAAATAAGTTCCTGTTATGTAATATTTTCATATTACATAACAGGAACTTATTTATAGTTATATATATATATATATATTATATATACTATGCTCGCTAATCTATGAAGTAAGATAAAATCACCATTTGAAGATAAAACAGTAAGTGGATACATTGGTGCTACAAAGTTTATGACTTGCCTGTCGCAAATAAATTTGGAGGCTGATATAGGGAGTATAATGGTTAAAAGCATGGGATTTCGAGTTTGACATGTCTGTGAATTCTAATTACTAGGTCTTTGGTCAGAGCCAAATTGTTTAACTTCTCAAAATGCCTACATCCTATGTCACTGTGAAAAATAAATGAGATAATACACGTAAAAGCCATAACCAAGTGCCTGGTATTAGTAAGTGCTCAAGACAGGTCAGTGATCATAATGATTTACTACCAACTCTTAATAAACAAAGAAGTTTAAAATACTGTGTTTCTTTAAAAAAAAAAAAAATACTGTGTTTCTTGGTGCGTCTGAGTGGCTCAGTTGGTTGCGCATCTGATTCTTGGTTTTGGCTCAGGTCATGATCTCAGGGTAGAGAGGCTGAGCCAAGCCCCATGTCAGGCTCCATGCTCAGTGTGGAGTCTGCCTGAGATCCTCTCTCTCTTCCCCTCCCCCTGCTCATGCTCTCTCTAGAATAAATAAACCTTTAAAAATAAAATAAAATACTGTGTTTCTTTGATTCAGTGACCCATAATTTTCCATATTTTTTTGGTTTCTACTATTGGGATACATTTCTAAAATTAGTACATATATTCTCCTCTTTGCCTGTCTCCCCCAGTTTTATTGGAGAGTATTATTAAATTAGTAGTGTATCTTAGGAGTAGGTGTTAGATTCAAGACACACGGAAATCATATAATGTTGTATGTGCAGTTCAGTGGAGGAAATCAAAGCGCAATCAACCCAGAGATGAGAAGATACTACTGGTTGCTTTGAAGATTAACCCTCCAAAGCTGCTCTTTATTTTTTTACATCTCATCCAACAATGCTAATTCTGTCCCTTGTACATATCCTTATTAAATTCCTCAGCAATCATCTGCTCTATGACCAGCATAGTGCTAAATGTTAGAGATTCTGGGAAGAATGAGATGCTGTCCCTGGCCTACAGGATCTCAAAGTTTAGTAGGGGTAACAAACACATGAAGACATTCCTACATCGTAGTTGTCTATAGCAACAGACAAGGATCCAAGAAATGAAAATAATATGAAGGAAGAATTTGCTTGAGGAATTCTTATTGTATGTTTGAATGTTATTAAAGTGCCTAGCCACTGGTAGATGACAAATATATGATTTTTGAAGTCATGTGATCCCCTCAGTCTTGAAGCTACTGAAGGTCTTTCTCACTCAAATGTGGTAATGCTGCTAATTCCTTACAGGAAAGGGGTACTGCTCCCAGTCACAGTAAGTAAAAATGAAAAATGAGTGCAGAGCTATTTTTGAAAGTGGTGAGACTTCATTGTAATTCATTCAATTATCTGTAGATCTCCACTTTTAAATTATCACTGCTTTGGTATTAATTATTCTTAAATGTATAAATTACATTCAAGATGTTTAAAATGGATTAAGCAAGAGCAGATTTGAAAACACAGAACAAAAGGAATTATTTTAGGACAGAAGTAGATTCTTTTCCATGAACTGGCATTCTGTTTCTATTTTATCTTAGTCTGAATATGCATTTTTGTCATTACCAGTACTTCCACAGGATAAGACTGAGGTCACAAGCATTTGCTGAAAGACTTAAGCAAAAATAATGGTTAGTGAGATTAAAAAAGAAATAAGGTAAACAAAATAGATGGCTACAAAAGTGACCTTTATAAAGTCTTCAGTCTGTTGGAAATATTTGATATTTACATGGAGAAGCAATGGCTTTGTATAGTTATTTGTACAAACTAAGACTAAAAAGGTATAACTATATAGATCTATAAACTGGCAAAATTAAAAGTTTAGATATGTTTGATGCTTCTCTTCTACTTTTCATATTTATATATATTGTTCTGTCTTTTCAAATCAGATCCTGCTCAATTGTAAGCATCTTGAATCTATGCTCAGAGGCAAGGAAACCCATCCTCAAGATTAAAGACTTGTTTTTATCTGGGTGGAGTTAGAATTGCCTGGTAACAGCTACCATCACTAAATTGAGTGTTAACAATGGAAAAATTAAAAAATACAGATGCCAAAGTAGGACAGTGTAGGAAAAGAATATTTTAAGTTCCTTTCCCTAGCCCCATATAGTTTACACTGCAAGATTTGTAGTACTTTCAGCAATTTTTGAGAGCTTAACATATATACATATAGAGTGCTTCTTTTACAAGTAGTCACCTTAAAAATTGTGAAGTGTAAAGAAAACCAGAATGGTAAATGATTAAAAAGCAAAAGACACTTATTCTGAAAATCATGTAGGGTCACATATAATTGTGATTCTGCCTCTTGCTTCTTGTGAATTTGTAGCCAAAACCAGAACATTCCTGGCATTTGGTCTGGCATCATTTTGAAGGGTAAGCCTGATTCTGTGATACTAAGCACAGACAATTTGGCATTTGGCTCCAAAAATATGCTCAGGATTTGTTACTTCTTTCCTCAGCAACAGGCTCCCAGCCAAATAATTTTTAACCAAATTCCAGAGCCCAATTTTGCTTCAGCTACTGAGATCCTATTTCAAGTTGCCATCAAGATGGGGTGGGGGGAAAGAAATACTGACACTTGTGAGATCCCAGGACAAACTCAATCCATACTATTTCTGTTTCTGCATTAAAAATAAAAAGACAGAAGGAAGAAAGTGTGATATTTTCAAAACACTTAATTTTTTTCTTCTACCTTAAAGTCCAAGTGGGTTTTCTTTTTTTAACCTAGACTTGGTAGAAAACAGAGCATGAACATTCATTAAGTGAATTACTTAAAATCAAAATATTAGACTTTCCTTAGACTATCTCAATTTATTAATTTTTTTTTTTACAGAAAGTAAAGGGCAGTTGAACTTTATTTCTAAAAGATGCAAGACAAGTGAATAAAAGACACTTTGCCTTTTTCATATACTTAATACTGAATCTTTTTAATACTGTATAAAAGTTCTGTTTTTTTTAAAATGACAGTAAAATTAAACATCTTCCCTTAATGTATAATTAGAAAAATTTAATTAATAGTTATGGAGTACCTTCTACCTCACAGTATAACTGTGTAGCTGAATTTCTTTAGCCTTTTTTTCTTTAAACATCAAACAACTGTTCGACATCATAACTATGTCTTAGATTAGAAGTTTAAATTAAGATCTAGTACCATCTTTGATTTAATCTTTAAAATTTTATTTTATTATTTTTTCAAGATTTTATTTATTTATTTGAGAGAGAGAGAGCACAAGCAAGGGGGAGGGATAGAGGGAGAAGCAGACTCCCTGCTGAGCAAGGCGCCCAACGCACGACTCCATCCCAGGACCCTGGGATCATGACCTGAGCTGAAGACAGAGGCTTAACCGCCTGAGCCACCCAGGTGCCCTAATCTTTAAAATTTTAAATAAATACAGCCTAATGTTCAAAAGATGCAGTGTTTACTGACCTGTAACACTTGTATTAAGTTTTCATTGAATAATACATATTTTTCCCTTAAGATTTTTGTTTGAGGATATCTCATAACCCACCTCTGAATCCATATACATGTGTACAGGTGTGTAAAACAAAGTTTCTTAGACAGACTTTCTGTGTTAATAACATAGCTTTATATTGGCTTTTTCTCCTTACCTGTTGCACTCTCTCCTCTTCATTGAGATTTCCACCCAAATAAACTACCTGCGTCCTCCACTATATTTCAGATTCAGCTTTCAAATTCCAAAAATGGTAAGACAAGGCCCAACTACTCCTATTAAAACACATCCTGCCTCTATACTCCCAAGTCCCTGAACCTACTTCTATTACAAAACTTAGCAATAGGGGCACCTGGGTGGCGCAGTTGGTTAAGCATCCGACTCTTTGTTTTGGCTCAGGCCTTGATCTCAGCGTCATGAGATCAGCCCTGCATCAGGCTCCGTGCTCAGCAGGGGAGTCTGCTTAAGACTCTGCCCCTCCCAGGCCCCATGCTCCTGGTGTGTGTGTCTCTCTCTCAAATAAATAAATCTTTAAAAAAAAATAAAACTTAGCAAACAAAATTTCTTTAAGCCTGAGGTTCCTATTGTTCATCTTTGAATCACTAGTGTTAATACAGTCTCTGACAAACTACAGCCGCGCAGTAAATATTTGATTAAATAAATGAATTCATAATTCTCATTTATGAACTTTTTGTTAAACTGTTAGGAAACAGACCTGTCAAACATACTCATAAGAATTACAACATCAAGTCCTGAGTGGCAGCTCAAAAATATTTGTGGACGGAAAGAAAACGGAGGCTGCTGACTCACCACAAGGACAGACAGAGCCACAGTCTGGAAAAAAGTACTTTTTCCCCCAATGTAACTTGAGATAGGTTGTTAACGAGGAAGAAACACAGGACAGGCATCTTTGCTCAGGCCTCACACCTAGAGATATTAACCTGGGGAGGGGCAAAAGTGCAGTCTGAAGGAAAAAGGCACAGGAAGCCAGTGTCACTTTCCTTCCCTCTCCCAGTCAGCCTTGCTGCAAAGCAGTCCCAAGACAGCCCTGCCTGGGCAAGTTGCCAGCACTCTGCAATTTACATTTTTATTCATCAAGACCCAGAGCTGTCAATATCAAGTGCCTCCCAAGTTTTCTTCTTTGTCTTTTAAAGTTTCAGGGAAACATTACAGGAGAGCACAGATATTGATGGCTGGATCATGCATTGTTCCCTGTCCCTTTGACCCTCTTGATTGTTATAGGCAGACTTAATGGTTATTAATCACAGTCTCCCTATACATTACTCACTAATCCACCGATGAACGATTTGAGATTTGTAACAATCAACCCACAGTCTTCTGACCATTTTACCAGCATTCTATAGGTTTAAAAATAAATTTTATATTTTTGGATTGAACATAAAATATAATGAAATCATTTACTTGATGGTGTAATTTGTGCATATTCTTACAACTATATTTACATAATAATGTTTATTCCAATGTAAGTGTAGATTCCAGTATGGTGGTCAGAGGTGCACCAAAATACGCCTTTTCAAGATTTGGAGACAAAATCTGTAATAGTGGTATAAAAATGTGAAATTATATGAAAAGTATCCTTAGAAGTACCTAGCAGACAATACTGAAGTATTTTTGTAATCGTACTACTCTTAAAGTGACCTGAAATATTTTACATAATAAATATTTAAAAATTAGTTAACTCTAAAAATATTTATTATGACATTTCTATGTTTCTTATGGGAAAAATACTTTTACCCAGTTGTAAGTTTTTCAGATAGGGAAACAATTTTTTTACTTGAAACACAGATGAATATAAATGGTTATAGTAAAAATTTATTACTAAGGTAAGAGATCTACCCATACTTAAACACATGATTAGGAAAAAAAGGCAGTAAACTTTTTATATAGTATTCTTGGGGTAAGTAGAATTTATTTTGCTGGCCTTGGATTTCAATGCAGTTTGAAAGCAATGGGACTGGGGCGCCTGGGTGGCTCAGGTCATGATCCCAGGGTCCTGGGATCGAGCCCCACATCGGGCTCCCTGCTGGGCGGGGAGCCTGCTTCTCCCTCTCCCGCTCCCCCTGCTTGTGTTTCCTCTCTCTCTGTGTCTCTGTCAAATAAATAAATATTTTTAAAAAATAAATAAATAACAAAAAATAAGGGGCGCCTGGGTGGCTCAGTCTTTAAGCGTCTGCCTTCGGCTCAAGTCATGATCCCAGGGTCCCGGGATCGAGCCCCGCATCGGGCTCCCTGCTCCGCGGGAAGCCTGCTTCTCCCTCTCCCACTCCCCCTGCTTGTGTTCCCTCTCTCGCTGTCTCTCTCTGTCAAATAAATTAATAAAATCTTTAAAAAAAAAATGGGACGCCTGGGTGGCTCAGTCGTTAAGTATCTGCCTTCGGCTGAGGTCATGATCCCAGGGTCCTGGGATCGAGCCCCGCATCGGGCTGCCCGCTCGGCGGGAAGCCTGCTTCTCCCTCTCGCACTCCCCCTGCTTGTGTTCCTACTGTCGCGCTCTCTCTCTCTCTCTCTGTCAAATAAATAAATAAATAATCTTAAAAAAAAAAAAAGAAAGCAATGGGACTGACTGGATTCCTTTGTCAAATCAGGTATAAGAAGGAGATTGTGAAATGAAGATTTATTTATATATATATATTTAGCCCATGGTTGAAATAGTAAGTTGCAAGCATTTTTGCTTTGTCCAAAAGTGCATATTAGGCCTGATTAGCTCAAATACTCAAAATTTCATTTGTTTCTTAAAAAGAGTTCCGCACTTAGTCATTCTTCACCTCTCTCTCTCTCTCTCTCTCTCTGCTTACACTCAAATTATTAACACTTTTATCCATTCCCGCATTTGAAATCTGGGTCAGACCTGCAGTGATCTCTCACCTACACTTGTGCTTAACTTTCTTAATTGGAATTCCTATTTCTAATCTCTTCCTTAATCCTATGTATGTCTTCAGAGTTTTCTTGCTAAAATCACAATGTGATTTCACCTCACCCCTATTGAAAAACTGTCGATGTGTTCATATTGCTACCAGTTGGAGTTCAAATGTACATGATCTAAAGAGTGACTCATATATGGCCCAACCTGCTTCCCAGCTTCACCTCTGTGTGTTCCTCTCAGGGTCTCAGCATGGTGTCAAGGATATAAAGCGGAATGCCGTAGTTATTGCTCTCAGTGAGCTCAGAGTCTAACTGGAGGAGACCGAAAACAGTAAGGCAACTTGGTAGTGAACAATAGCAGTGTGCACGGTGCCGCGGGAGCATAAGGGAGGATATATAATAAGCCAGGCTGGGAAGAAGAGACAGTTAGGAAGACTTGGATGTTATGTCTGCAGGAAGTCTTGAAGTGGAAGGAAGAGTTGCCTAAGAGAAGGGGAAAGAAGGCGAAGGAGAGAGTGGCACAAGGGCACCAAGGCAAAAAAAAAAAGCCTGGTTAGAAGTGATTTGGTGCTGTGGATGTTCAAATGACACTTCTGTGAAGCTTTCTACAATCTTCTTATTCAGAGTTCAATTCTTGATTCTCAGTGTTTCCACCTCACTTGATACTTAGTTCCGTGGCTGTTCCTCTCACATTGTATTACATACTTTGAGACACCATGACCTCTGTTTATCTTCGTATCTCCAACCCATAGTATGACCCACAAATGTTTCGTGAATGTATGGGTTGTATAAGATTGGATGGTTAAGTGGGTCTGAAAATTTTCTATTCTTCTATTATGGAATCACAAAAAGCGGAGAGAAAAAGTGCTAGCTGCTAAGAAGCATGTGCTCATAAATTATGCTTGCAAACTATGTTGAATTTTGAAAACTATGTTTAAACATTTTAAGCAAAAAGACTAAAATAAAATAATATATATTCCCAGCAATTTAATATTTGGGGTCTCAAACTATTGTCAGGTTAGTTATAATCAAAAACAACAAACTGTTCCACACCATTTTTCTGAAATTGCTATAATTGCCAGAACCACTGATTTCCCATGATTAACTATTTAGAACCATAACTCAGGTTGGTTCTGGAACATGAAAGGTGAAAAAGCATCATGGGAAATCAGTGGGTCTGGCAATTATAGCAATTTATAATGATAGCAACCTGGCTCACAGAATCATCTCCTTGCCATCTATGTCCCACAACACACATACAAACTCTGCGTGGCACACAAGGCCCTGCCCAGGGAGGATTGGGTATTTTTAAGCCTATATTCCAGTGACATAGTTCCCCTGTTCGATGTTTCTCAATTTGTACACCTAGGATCCTGCTTGTACTCACTTAGGTTGGGTCCATGCCATGTTCCTATGGAAAGAGAACCCTGTTCCTAAATGGCCATTCAGAATGTTTATCTGTACTATGTGTGTGCATGTTCGTGTGTGCATGTGTGTGAGTGTGAGGGAACGTGCATGGTTTTCATACCAGAGGAAGACCTTCCAGGGATCTCCATCCATGTGCTTTGCTACTTTTTTTTTTTTTTTTTTTGGTAAGCCCTCAGTGTAGACCTCTGGTGCCACTGGGTTTTCTGACCTATGCTATACACCTTGGACCCTGATTCTTTTTGTTGCTATTATGAAATATACATCCTTCATCCAAACCTGAACATAGAGATAACAGATGTTAAAGATGACAAAAATTCTAAAGAGTTTTCAGGAAAAATCTGAATTTACAGAATAGTTTGTGGTGAATACCTCAGAACCAATAAATATTTCACATATTATTTATAATGGGGACCTTAAAAAAATATTATACCAGCTTATCATTTTGTAAAAGTCCATCAAATAGTAATATGTAAATCATTTCAAAAGCCTTTCTAAATCTATTGCATAAACTAGAGAAAATACTATTGTAACATTATTATGCATAAGCCATTGTTAGCAGAATTTTCTTTTCTTTAAGAAACTATCCTTTAAGTATTTAACTGCCAACTAGAATATATAAATAAGTACTCCAAAATCTTGAGATTTCAGATGAATCTGTTATGGCTTTTGAATTGTTATTCCTACCCTTAACTTGTCTCTTCAAAGCATTTTATGCATTGTCATCAGATTATTTAAAGCCCTCAATTTCATCATGTTATTTCTTTCTTTGAAAGTTTTCAAGAATCTGATTAAACCTCACTATTGTATGACTAGTTTTCAGAAAACCTACCCTTTACTATATTCTTCTCCAAAGTTATTGCCTATAACACTCAAAAAATACTTATTTTATTTATTAACACATTGATTTAATTTATCATTATTTGATTATTAAATAAATGTTATATTATTAACTGGTTTGTTTAATCAATTAATTAATTCATCTCCGCTTGTCAATTAGATTTAAAACTGTAAGGGCAGTTGAGTAGAGGCCCAGTAAGGGATTGGTGAATTGAATTGTACTTCTTTGTATAGAGAGCCTCACATATAGGCCTCACATATATATTACATACAATACAAAATCAAAAACAAGTCAGTTAATTGATCCACTGGTTGCAGTTTGTAACAAGATTTGCATAAATAATATCTTATAGGAAAAGTATGAAATATGTTTCACTAGCCTGTAAAAATGCAGCCTGAATTCTTGTGGTTTCCTGCTTAGCACTCTGCTCATAGTCAAAGCCTTTCTAGACCACAGCTTCATACCAGGTATCGCTCCTTCACACAGGGAGAGAGCATCTCAAAGCCTGGCTAACTGTTTTGCAATGAAGCTGTGGTCACAAGAAAGGTACATATCTCAGTATCATTCAACACCATCCATGGAAAAAAAACAAATTATATATCCAAGTGAATGTAGAATCCTGATTGTAGCTGATATTTAATCCTAAACAAGAGGCCCCTATATGACTTTATATTAAGATAATAGTGCAGTGTTTCACCTAATGGCATTGGTACCCAACTTTTCTTTACTTTAGGCTTATATACTGGCCCTAGACATTTTCAAAACTCTTTACACCTTGTTCCTAAACAAGAACATAAAAGGAAAACATTTCCTAATATATATCTTATAAACATATTCTCAAAGCAAATATAGCCAAATACCTGACTTTCCTCTTTTTCTTTCAGATACATGTTTTTTTTAAAAACAGCCAGAAGCCACTTAGGACTAGTCCACCTGAGTAGCATAGGTGTCACTTGGTTCCTTTCTCAATCTCAGAGGGGAGTATTTCATTAGGAATTCATCTTTAAAAATAATGACGTGGAAGGCGTTACTTTTAGTTTTCTTGTCTTTTTTTTTTTTTTTTTTAAAGATTTTATGTATTTGACAGAGAGAGAAATAGCAAGAGCAGGAACACAAGCAAGGGGAGTGGGAGAGGGGGAAGCAGGCTTCCCGCAGAGCAGGGAGCCCAATACAGGGCTCGATCCCAGGACCCTGGGATCATGACCTGAGGCAAAGGCAGATGCTTAACAACTGAGCCACCCAGGTGCCCCTAGTTTTCTTGTCTTTAAACATGGTGAAATCATTTCAGTACTGTGAGAATGAATATAATCTAGCAAAGAAAAAAAACTTAAGATTTGAGAACAGATGGCTAAAGATCACGACAATAAAGAACATATCCAAGGTTAACGACCTACATGCTGAACTTGTTTTAATTTTAAAAGCCCCATTATCAACTGAAAGTGTCCTGCTTTAGCTGACCCAACACAAGACTTTTTTTTTTTTTTTAATTTCTTTATACACCTTTAGAAAAGGACTCTTGCTGCTCCTCTCTCTGGAGCAACAGTGGGATCCCATGTGGTTACTTCTTTGTGAATAAAAGCATCCATATGGAATCGATAGTTTCCGCATGCATGGGCAAACATGTTGTGTCAAACTAATGACTTAAATACAAATTTCTCTAGAATTATTTTATTCCTTAGAATCCCAATCTTAATTCTAATTGCCCTTGGACTAATTGCCCACTTCCATCAGTGGTTAAATTATTATCTGCTAACCAAAGGGTACATTAAAGACCCATCACTATGATATTGGAAGAAGCAGATAAGGCAGATATTGTTTACTCCAGTTATCAACAGAAGGTTAAGAAAGATTTTAAAGAATGAGAATAGTAGTTCCAGGTTCCAGTTATTCAATACATCCTACCAGGGAATAGGAAAGGCAAATAGATTGGGTTTGTGATGAATTTCAAGGTCAAACTTCTATTCTTCCACTTCAAATTTGAGAGCGGTAACTTGAGAAAATGCACATTTCTTCCTAAATTTTAGATATACATTTTTGATGGATCAAAGAAAGCTTTTTCTTTTTTTAATTATTGACCTGCAAAATAGGGAGGTGAGTAATAAAAACTATTTTTATTATTTTATATGAGATTTGTATCCTTTTTCAATGTCTGTATTTAAAACATTTAAACTATAGGGATGCCTGGCTGGCTCAGTCAATTAATTAAGCATCCAACTCTTGATTGGCTCAGGTCATGATCTCAGGGTCGTGAGATGGAGCCCCACATTGGGCTCCGTGCTGGACTTGGAGCCTGCTTAGATTCTCCCTCAGGGCACCTGGGTGGCTCAGTCGGTTAAGCATCCAACTCCTGATTTCGGCTCAGGTCATGATCTCAGGGTCCTGGGATCTTGCCCCGTGTCAGGCTCCATGGTCAGCAGGGAGTCTGCTTGAGATGCTTTCTTTCCCTCTCTGTTTGTCCCTCCCCCTGATAGTGTGCTCTCTCTAAAATAAATAAAATCTTAAAAAAAAAAAAGATTTTCTCTCTCCCTCTGCCCCTCATCCCCCCCACTCTCTCTCTCTCTCTCTCTCAAAACAAAAACAAAAACACACTTTAAACTATAAATTTGAGATGGTATTATAGTCATATAGTCTCTGATTTATAGTAATCTTTGGGTAATTTTTCTGAGTCACTTTGTAAGTGAAGAAACAAAGTGACCAAGAGAATAACCTATGGTGCAGAAATAATTTTAAACAATAAGAAGCTTGAAATAAAGAGGCCAGAGTTAGGGCTAGACGAGATGGAAGTAAATATACTAAAAGAAAAGAGTATGCTGTGGCTTCTCCCATATTCCTCCATGACAAAATGGCAGAAACTAAATCCAAGGGCAACTCAGTAGTAGTCAATAATTATCAGCTAAAGGAATGAATGGATAGGTGAATAAAGAGACTGAAATACAGGTGCTAAGGGAACATGGGACCACAGTGCTCAGATTGCTATAATAAGGTGGAGAGGAATGTGAAGGTTCCTTGTTGAAGAAAATTTTTGTACACTTGATAATATGTAATATTTCTATTATGAGCAGAGAAACCCTGCCTTGGAGAGAAACATTTATTTTGGATGCCATCACTATAAATCATCTTGCAGATAAAGGAGGGAGGATGATTTTATTTATATAGATATATAGATATACAGATATTTTAAGTTCCTTCTAAGATGGGTTGGACATAGGGAACAGGGGGATTGTATCTCAATTGTTTAAAAATACGAAACAAATGAACAAAAATATGAAACACATCAAGGAAAGGACATCAATAGCAGAGAGAATCTTCAATATTTTTATTTTATATTTTTTAAAGATTTTATTTATTTGACAGAAAGAGAGGGAGAGAGAGAGCATAGCAGAAAGAAGGACAGGGAAAAGCAGGCTTCTAGCTGAGCAGAGAGCCCGACATGGGGCTCAATCCCAGGGCCCTGGGATCATGATGGGAGCTGAAGGTAGACACTCAACTGACAGCCACCCAAGGGCCTCAGAATCTTCAATACTTTTAAAACATAGAAGGCTTAGCAGTGAGAAGACCATAGCACTTAGGAAAGCAATACTTATTCTAGTCCCATGCCACTACCTTCTAGTTTTGTGACCTTGAGCAAATCAGTTAATTACTCCGGGTCTAAAAATGAATGTGAAGATGAGGGCCTATGGTGACCCATCCTAGTGGTAAGACTGGAGATTTACAGCCACAGGTACATCTGAAATTTCCCTGGCATTTTGGACGCCTTTCAAGAGCTTTTCAGGAATTTAATACGTGTTTAAAAATATCTATGGCAGTACTTCCTAAACATAAAACTTCCACATGTATGAAGAGATATCTTTATTAAAATTTCTCTTAAGTTATTCCTTCCCAAGGTAATGGAAGCTGAAAAAATCCTAAAAATTCTTTTAGGATTGACCAATTTACTTGACTATAAAATTTAAGAATCTAACCATTTTAAGGTAAGAATATATTTTAATTGAAACATATGAATAGTTAGTCATTTTAATCTATATGCATAAATTCACCTTAAAGGAACTATTTTTTAGAAATATGGAATGGGACTATCAACCAGTATTTACCAAGAAATGTTTACTTTTCTAAGTTAGTGTAGGCAGAGAATGTGAAAGTCTAGCAACATAAAAGAGACTGGTCCCACAAATCATATAATATAGGTTTGCAGTATGGAGTGGCAGAATTTTACTGCTAATAACAAAGCATGCTGATCTTAAAGAGCAAGAACCCTGAATTTCCTGGTTTTCTTCTGGTTCCACTATGCCCCCAACATCACATAAGTGTGCCAGTCAGCTGCATCCAGAAGGTGGGGTAAAATGCCAAATTACACTTTCGGCAGGATTCCAGAGATTCTCAGATTTTTTTTTCTTTCCTTTCCTTAAAGTTGTGCCATATGAGCTGGGTTTATTTTGAAAGGTCCATGAAAAATAAGTCAGATTTTTCTTGAAATTTGCCCCTCTTAGAGATGAAATGTTTTTGGACATGCTTCATATAAGTGCATTTGTTCACTTTATTGTTTTTAATTTTGTTCATAAATTTGTCCTCTATAAAGAGCTTCAAAATTTCACCGTGTTCTGACATTACTGTAAAAATACATCCGGTATGTTCATTGAAAGACAGTGGTCAATATATTTAAGAGAAATGTCTTATTCATTAATCTTAGGAAATGTTAGAGGGAAACCAATAATAACTAGAAATTGAAATTAAAGATCATTCAGTGAAGCTGACAACTTTATCTATCAAACATTAATGACAGTAATAAAAATAGATATATTGTTTTACCACTTGGAAAGTACTTTCACATGTATGTTTCCATTTGGTTCTCAGATAACACTGTTAGGTAGATAATAGCATTCTCTTATTACACAAAAAATTCAGGGGTGGTAAATGACACAAATAAAGTCACTGAGCTCTTAAATCATGTGATACTGAGTATATTTCCTGAAGTATTTCTATAGGACCAGCTACCTATATTGACATCAAAAGATCTACTCAGTTATAGGACTTTGTAAAATTTTGCTAACTTTTAAGTGATTTTGTATGTGTTTATTCAGGAAACCATTTAAAAAGCAAGAAGGTGAATAAATTTAAATACAAGAAACGTTTACTAAATATAATGTATTTATTGTACATTGAAAGTTTTCAATATTTTGAGTAGTAGACATGCATCTTCAATATTTATTTCTCCAATCTTTCCTAAAGAATTGATAAAGATATAAACAAAGATTTAAATGTAAGGATGTTTATTGAAACACTATTTATAATATATAAGATTATAAATAAAGATTGGCATTTTATTCATAAGTATGTTGAAACCCATAGCGGTCACATGAATTGATCATAGGCACACCAGTAGTTAGGGACAGATTTGGGACTCAGATCTATGTTAGATCTCTCTAGATACAGAACTGTCTCTACCAGGACACTCTATACCATATTCTAACTGCAGGACTGATGGTTTTCCCCAAGTTATTTTTTGGATGTGGGTTTATGTATAATGTGACTAAAATTATTCTCTTTTTAAATTAAAAGAAAAGGAAGGATAAATAGGTTATAGCACAGCCAACAACAGATTGTTATGCTGCCATACATACCAAGTGCTAGATAATATACTTCATATTAAATATATTTTTCAAGGTGTAGAAGGAAGGTACCTCAACATAATGAAGGTCATATATGACAAATCTACAGCTAATATCATACTTAGTGCTGAAAAGCTGGATCTTTCCCCTAAGAACAGGAAAAAGGCAAGTATGTCCACTCTCACCACTTCTATTCAACATAGGGCTAGAAGTCCTAGCCAGAGAATTTAGGCAAGGAAACTAAATAAAAGACATCAAATGGAAAAGAAGATAAATTGCCTCTGTTTGCAAATGATATGATTTTATATATAAAAAAACCTAAAGACTCCACCAAAACGCTTTTAGAAATAATAAACAAATTCAGTGAAGTTGCAGGATACAAAGTTAACATATAAAAATCAGTTGTGTTTCTGTACACTATCAAAAAACTATCCAAAAGAAATTAAGAAAACTATCCCATTTACAACAGCATTAAAAAGAATAAAATGTTTAGGAATAAATTTAGCCAAAGAGGTAAAAGATTTATACACTATATACTATAAGACTCTATTGAAAGAAATTAAAGAAGACACAAATTAATGAAAGCTAGCCTGTGTTCATAGATTGAAAGAATTAATAATGTCAAAATGTTTATACTACCCAAAGCAATCTACAGCTTCTGTGCAATTCTTACCAAAATTCCAATTACATTTTCACAGAAATAGAAAGAATAATCCAAAAACTCATAGAGAACCACAAGAGACCCCAAATAGCCAGAGCAGTCTTGAGAAGGAACAAAGCTGGAGATATCACACTTTCTGGATTCAAACTATAGTACAAAGCTATAATTATCCAAACAGTATGGTACTGGAATAAAAACAGACACATAGATGAATAAAGCAGAATAAAGAGCTCAGAAATAAGCCCACACATATATGATCAAATAATCTTTGACAGAGGCCCCAAGAATACACAATGGGGAAAGGACACTCTCTTTAATAGGGTGTTGGGAAAAATGGATATCCACATGCAAAAGAATGAAACTGGAACTCTACTTATACCACTCACAAATAAACTTGAAACAAATTAAAGACTTAAGACTTGAACTGGAAGTCTCCTAGAAAAAAAATATAGGGAAAAAATTCCTTGATATTGGTCTAGGCAATGAGTTTTTAGCTATGACACTAAAACAAGCAACAAAAACAAAACTAAACAAGTGGACTACATCAAACTAAACAGCTTCTGTACAGCAAAGGAAGTAATCAACAAATTGAAAAGGCAACTTAACGCATGGGAGAAAATATTTCCAAACCATATATCCAATAAGGGGTTAATATCCAAAGTATATTTTAAAAAAACTCATACAACTCAATAGCAAAAACAAACAAAAATATCCCCCCAAAACAAAAACAGAACCTAAATAACCCAATTTAAAAATGGGCAAAGGGGGGCACCTGGGTGGCTCAGATGGTTAAGCGTCTGCCTTCGGCTCAGGTCATGATCCCAGGGTCCTGGGATTGAGCCCCGCATTGGGCTCCCTGCTTGGCGGGAAGCCTGCTTCTCCCTCTCCCATTCCCCCTGCTTGTGTTCCCTTTCTCACTGTGTCTCTCTCTCTGTCAAATAAAGAAATAAAATCTTTAAAAAATAAAAAAATAAAAAAATAAAATAAAATAAAATAAAATTTAGGGGTGCCTGGGTGGCTCAGGTGGTTGAGCGTCTGCCTTCAGCTCAGGTCATGATCCCAGGGTGCTGGGATCGAGCCCCACATCGGGCTCCTGGCTCAACAGGGAGTCTGCTTCTTCCTCTCCCTCTGCCTCTCCCACTGCTCATGCTCTCTCTCTCTCTCTCTATCTCTGTGTCTCAAATGAATAAATAAAATCTTTAAAAAAAAAAGAAATTAAAAAAAAAATGGGCAAAGGACCCGAATAAACATTTTTTTCCAAAGAAGACATACACATGGCTCAGGTACATGAAAAAGTACTGAACATCACTAATTATCAGAAGAATGCAAATCAAAACCACAATGAAATATCACCTTACACCTGTTAGGAGGTCTATTATCAAAAAGACAAGATTATAAGTGTTGGTGAAGGTGTGGAGAAGACAGAACTTGTATACCATTGATGGGAATGCAAATTGGTGCAGGCACTATGGAAAAGAGTATGGAAGTTACTCAAAAAAACTAAAAATAAAACTACCAAATGATCTAAAAATCCCACTTCTGTGTATATATCCAAATGAAATAAAAATAGTATCTCGAAGACATATCTGCACTGGCATGTTCATTGTAGCACTATTCACAGTAGCCAAGATATGGGTAAAACCTAAGTGTCCATTAATGAATGAATAAATAAAGAAAATGTGTGTGTGTATATGTGGTTGTGTGTGTGTGTGTGTGTGTGTATCATGGAATATTATTCAGTCATGAGGAAGGAAGAAGTCCTACCATTTGTGGCCACATGGTTGAATCTGGAAGACATTATGCTAAGTGAAATATATGTGGAATCTAAAAATGTGGAACTCATAGAACTAGAGAGGAGAATAGTTGTTGGCAGTGACTGGTGGAATAGCGGAGATGTTGGCCAAAGGGTACAAACTTTCAGTTACAGGATGAATAAGTTCCAGGCATCTAATGTACAGCATGGTGACTATGGTTAATAATATTGTATTATTAGTATTGTAATATCATTGTATTGTATACTCATGCTCTCACAAGTATAAAAAAAAAGAAAATGTAAACTATGTGGGGTGATAAATGTGTTAATTAATTTGACTGTGGTAATCATCTCACAATACATATGTATATTAAATTATTACATTATACACCATAGTTAATCAATCTATATACAATCGTATCTCAATAAAGTTAGAAAAGATAGATATATTTTTAAGGTCTTTATCTCCACGAACAGTCACAATATGGTATGTTACTCTGGTAGGAACTAAAAACTGAATACAGAGCTTCCCATTCATATCACAACTAAATAACCCTTAAAATGGCCTTAAAATTAAGTTTAGGGCACCTGGGTGGCTCAGTCTTTAAGTGGCTGCCTTCGGCTCAGGTCATGATCCCAGGGTCCTGGGATCGAGTCCCTCATCAGACTCCCTGCTCAGTGGGAAGCCTCCTTCTCCCTCTCCCACTCCCCCTGCTTGTGTTCCTGCTCTTGCTATCTCTCTCTCTGTCAAATAAATAAATAAAATCTTTTTTAAAAATTAAGTTTATTAGAAGGTTAGAGATAAGTCAGTCAATGCTTCACCTGATTTTTCTTCATAAATAAATTTTGCTTTCCAAAATAGTACTTCGGATTCCTTTAGGAAGATCAGAGAAATGACAGAGAAGAGATAACTCAGAGATAATAAATAAGAGAAAGTTCTGAGCCAACATCTACAGAAGCTTTCAGTGTTCTTCAGGAACTAGATTCTGCTAAGAGTGAATTATTTCCAAGAAGCCAAGTTCAAGCTGGTACAAAAGCTGTATATTAATTACTTGAAAAAACTCCCAGTAGGGCAATGTCTAAAAATATTTCAGTGAGAATAGCATATAGATGTTATAAAAGTGATGATCTAGCCAAGAGGGTGTCTGATCTCCAAAGTACATTCACCAACAAAAATTTAAGGAGCATTTAGATAAGAGTGGGAAAGGAAACTTACAACACAGATGGGTTCTCCACATTTTGGGCATGTCTGCACACTTAACCAGATCACTCTTAATGGTCAATTCAGTCCAAAGCAGTCAACATGATTTAGTTGTTTATAAAAAATGTGGCACGTGCATGACTAACATGTTGTATTCTTGTCATGATTGTAAAAACACAGTCTCTACCCTCTGAATGTTAGCAGGTATAAATATGTTTAAACCTAGAAAAGGCTAAAAAAATTAAGAACTGTTTTTAACTATAATCATTAACTTCCAAACCCAAAACATCTCCTCCTTAACATAATAACATTCAAAGATGACTTTTAACCATCCCACAGTAACTTACTGCTAAAAACTGTACTCATGAATATTCATTTTACTTAAGTGACACAAGCCCTATGTAGGTATGATTATATTATACATATTCATCCTTTCTGATCTCACTGACAAAAGTGACTATGTCTGCTTATAAAATTTGAATATTCCCATCACTTAGCTGAGTTCCACCGAAGACAATGTGTTCAATATATGTTTGCTGAAGGGAAAAATATCTCCTTCTAGTTAGCATCAATCCACAAACAATGCTTAATAACAGGCTGTGTCAGAGTTTGCTAGCTGTCCGCCAAAATCTGTTTCCTCTTCTTTGTCAGGACATGTAGCTATATACTGCATTTTCCAGTCTACCTGGAATTAATTGTGGCCAATATCCAATGGAAGAAGAGAGGAAATAATGTATGTTACTTCAAACTGGGAACACATATGTCCCCCTAGAGGATGGTGAGGCTATAAAATGGCAATTGTTTGTGTCCCTCAATTACTCTATGGAGGAAACTCACCCACCAGCCCAAAATCTATACCACAGATCTATGTGAATGATAAATAAACTTGCATTGTTTTTGAGTAATTTTATAGAAATTCATCTTATGGTTTTTAATACATAGATGTTCAGTAGGTATCCACTGAATTATTTTGTTTGTTTGTTTTTTAAAAACAAATTCATCTTTAAAACAAATTCATTTTTAAAAACTCAAAATATATTAAAACCTACAGAAAAGTGTCAACACAGTACAAAAATCCCAGTATCCCTTTCATCTGGAATCCCTAATTATTAGCATTTTACCCTCGTTTGCTCTCCCTGTCCATCATATGGATGCATACCTATGTATATGCATCATACGTATATGTAGATACATATGCACATCTATATCTATACATGGCATGCAATATAGATTTTTCCCTGACATAAAAATATATTTTTCCGCACAATAATGCATTAACCTAAATATTCCAATAAGTACCTCCCCCAAACAAAAAGACATAATATAACTGACATTATACAACTCCTGCAACCAGTAAGTCAACACTGATACAACACTATCATCCAAGCTAGAGTATGTGTACTTATTGTTTGTTCAATTATTTGTCCAGTGTGACAAATATTATAACCACTCTGACTACCTTTTTCAACAACCCTCTCTACACCCCTCCTTTCTCTCTCCCACTTCTTTCTTTGGCTCTGGCAACACTGCAGCTGACCTGACAACCTCCTTCCTCAGGCATGCTCAGACCTCAGGCACCCAGGTTTGCATGTCTCCATACCAAGGGAAGAAAGGAAGACAAGGAAGGAAAAACAGGAAGAACAAGGGAAGATGGATGAATTAATTCATTTTTAATACAGTGCTACATGAAAGAAAATGTTAGCAAGCAATATTTTTAAAAGTTAATAGTAAAAACATCCCCAGAGACTACCTAATATGAGCACTTATATTTCTCTCAAAATTCTGTCTGAATTGAAAAGGGTATCTGACAGGTCTGAGAAATCAGAGCTGGATACCTAGATTTATAATTATCTTTGAAGACCAGCTACCTTCCTAAATAGCAGGATCAAGTACACAAAACTGAATTTTTCATTCAGATTGAAATCAAAATCTTTCTTCTCTTATTCCCTTGCTTATAAAATATCTTCTTAGACTTGAGAAAGTCAAGGGCCACATGAGAACCCTGAACATTCTTTTCAATTGTCCAGTGGCATAACTCAAATTAAAAAGAAGACCTTAACTTATGTGTGCTTAAACTTCTTATCTCTTTATTTTTTTATCAAAACCAAAACACTGCTTACTTTTAGAATATATTGTAAGCCAACATGATTTTTTTTTTTTTGGTAAAAGCAAATATCATTACAAAAGAGAAAAGGTTATAGGAATTGTGTAGTACACATTCAGAAACATTTTGTCTCATAGTTGTTTTCAGTAAATGCTTCATTTCTATGTAGGAGGTATGTAAGATTCCTGCTAAAAATATATTCCCTTCCTTGAATATTCACAATAAATGCCAAAAATTATCTCAAATGAATAAAGACAGGGCTGATTAGCAGTGTTTTATTTAATGTGACAATAATTTAGATTTTATATAATTTCAGCATCTATTCATTATGCTAAATAATCTTATAAAAATCTAATGGTTAATATACTACATATAAAATTTTATGAAATACTTTGATAAATTAATAGAAAAGTAACATCTGCAATACTACAACTAAATTGGGCTGAAAGGAACAAATACATGTGAGGGCATATAAGAAAACTAATTATGACTTATGACTATAACAGGAAAAGAACATTGTTGCCTAGGGCACTGTCTCCTCAATTATAAATGTGTCTCCTCCAAAACTGTGTTTGTAAGTCATTTGCTGAAACAATGACCTTATTTCCACCACAGAAATTACATTAAGGATATTTTTTATTTCCCAAAACAAGTCCATAACAGTCTGTCTTACTATGTCATGAAATTGTTAACTACATTATCAGTACTACCTATCTAACCAAGAAATACTAAAAGTCCATTCTCAATATCCAGGGTTCTCTACTAGTTCTAATTGTACTCGTTATCTTAGTTCTCAGCAGTAAGTTTTCCTAGTTCTCAATAGTAAGGTAACTAGTCTTGAGGCTCTAGGCAGGGGAAAGTGGTCCTGGGGTGCTGCAAAAAGGGATTGAGTCTTCCTGAGTAAACTTGTGCAGAACTCATGGTTTCATTCTTGGAAGGTGATGATTGCTACCTAAATCTCTGTGCCCTAGGTCTCTAGTTGCATTTGGCAGGGAGAGGACCATGTCTTTGATGACAAGTGATGGTGGAAAAAAGAATGGGAAGAGGCACAAACAATGGCTAAATACAATGGGAGGAAGGAAGGACAATTCCAGCAGCAACCTATGTGGTTGATTCTGAATTCTGGCCTCTGGGAAATCACCTCCACTGTATATGTGTACACACACACACACACCCATATTCATCCAAGGTCTCAATTTAACATTGATAATTGGAACATCACAAACTAGTTCGAAATAATAGTTACTATTATTCATCTGAGAAAATGTCATGGTCTCAATTCATCAGATCTCAATTTAACATTGATAATTGGAACATCACAAACTAGTTCGAAATAATAGTAACAATATTTCTAACTGCTTTGATTCATTATTTTATAGAATGCTGTCTGATATTAATGAATACTATTTGTACTATACAAATTTAAGTAATGTTTTGGTATATAATGGCTATTAAAGATATTGTGCGATATATTTGTGGTCCTTTCTTATCTCTCTCAGGGGACACACGGATATAATTGAGACAGCTCAGCATGTCATATAGAGAAATCTCTTATAAAATAAAGGTCAAAGATTAAGTAGATAGTCATTGAATTAATTTGTTTTTCTTAAGAGGAGTTATTCCACAGGTCAAAACTAAAGTCACTGATAGATACGTTTCTCATCTTGTTCTCTGGGTGTGAGGAGAATAAGGCGTTGATTTCCTTTGGTGGCTTTTTGCTTGTCTCAAAAGAATACATTAAAAAATTCTGCACAGCTGTGATTTACTAGTGTGACAAAAATGAAGAATGTGTTTCTCCGTCCACAAAGAAAACACAATACAAATCTCCTCCCCTTGCTACCCTCCCCCATCATCATCACTTAGTCTGGTGACGTGTTTTTAACCCCAAACACTTTCAAAAGTAATGATATACCATTGCTTCAAAATCCTGCTGATTATAATTTTCCAGCATTTTGTAAATATACCTACTATCGAATTGCTTGCTCCTATGCTATACGGCAATGGTTTCTAGGGGGTAAAAATGTCTTGCAAACAAGTAATTTTGACCTGGCTACCTTCATACAGAGATATTGACCCTTCCAAATTGCTTTCATTTGGAAAAATGAGAAGCACTCAAAAAATGAAAAATCTAGCTTCAGAAAAGCAAACCTTTCCAACTTGTACTAATAACATCATGACATTTTCTCACCTCTGAATGGTTTGTGTCCTGGACACTTCTGAAGGGAAATAAAGACATACAGAAATTAACATTATTTCTATGATGCTTATTTTTTACTTTTTAAATGAATGTTCCTGACATTGCGTACATTTAGAACATTTGCAATGTAACAATAAATGTCCACTGTGGAGGCAATGGAAAGTTATACAATTTGACAGCTGAAAAAGAGTCTTAGAGATCCTGTAACAAACATCCTCATATTTACAAATGGAAACAGGGTAGATGAGTCTAAGTGACTTGCCTAAACCATAAGCTAGTGGTAGAACTGGGCTATTAAGCCCATCTTGTTCAATTTCTCCCTGGTGAAACCTAGTGATGCAGTATGTACAAAATTCCTTCACAATAGCCCAACATCTGACCAGAGAATCATTCTGTCTACACTCCCCCATATTAACACAGTCTCCTTGGTTTACTTCTGGTAGTTATTTATTCCCGTGCTAACTCCCTGGTCATGACTGTCACAAGTATATCAAATGTGTCAATCTAGTCTCTCAATACTTCCATCATATCGTCATTTTTACACATACTGTAGCAGAGACTAATCTATCCTGTAGCTTGAATTTTGTTCTCAAAATCCTTTAATATTAAATTTAACCCAATAAAACATTCAGTTTCCTCTATTTGATAGCTGTTATCTACCAGGATATACTCTATTCTAACCTCTACTTCAGCAAGAAAATCTTTTATCTCCTTACATGTATGCCATGTGTTTTAAGCCCCTAAGTTTTAATAATGATGATAATACTACAACATGCAATATTTTATGTCAAATACTGTCCTTAGAGGTTTAAGTTCATTCTCTTCTTCAGCATTAACAATAATGCCATTGGTATTATTTGTCACATTTGCATTTTATTGTTCCATGATATAACTATTTTGACATAGTATTATTCTATTGTAGCTGTTAAATAAAGTACTGCAAATTTGGTAGTTTAAAACCACACAAATTCATGAGCTTAGAGTTCTATAGGTTAGATGTCTTACAGGGGTCTCATTGGGTTCAAATCAAGTGTTGGCAGGGCGTGGTTCATTTCTGGAACTTCTAAGGGAGAATGTTTCCCTGCCATTCCTAGCTTAAGGCCATTCATAGCTCTTACCATGATCCAACATCATGTATCTTATACTTACTTTTTTGTTTATTGTTTGCCTAACTGCTGTAAAAGCGTTAATTCCTTGTGGGCAGGACATTTTGTTTGTTCTCTTCATAGCTATATCCTAGTATCTTAGAACAATGCTGGACATATAATAAGCACTTGGTCAACTGGGGTTAATGAATGAAAACCAAAATTTTTGTTCTGTCACTTAATAACTATATTATTTGGAGGAAGATAAAGATTTTAAACCTCAGTTTCCCTGTATGTAAACTAAGGGTATTAATACTGAGATATTGTCTTCAGGATTAATTGAGGTCAGGTTTATGAATACCTAGTAGCATATTACTTGGCACATAGTATAAACAAATGGTATTATTATTATTACTATCATTATTATTATTATTATTATTAATTAAAATAACATGCTTTGGGGGCACCTGGGTGGCTCAATTGGTTAAGCGCCCAACTCTTGGTTTTGGCTCAGGTCATGATCTAAGAGTCCTGAGATCAAGCCCCACATCAGCTCCAAGCTCAGCACAGAGTCTGCTTGAGATTCTCTCCCTCTCTCTCTGCCCCTCCCCCCCCACTCGTATGCTCTTTCTCTCTCTCCCTCTCTCTCTCTCTAAAATAAAGA
The DNA here is from genome assembly GCF_002201575.2 of Neomonachus schauinslandi. Classification (NCBI taxonomy): domain Eukaryota; kingdom Metazoa; phylum Chordata; class Mammalia; order Carnivora; family Phocidae; genus Neomonachus; species Neomonachus schauinslandi. The sequence continues at coordinate 130,676,837 of NC_058404.1, read as the reverse complement.
AAATAAAATAACAGGCTTTATAGCACCTACACCTATCCAAATTATTTTTTCTTTACTCATTTATTAACTGTCCCATGAAGGCAGAATCTTGCGTGCTTCATCTGTATATCTCCAGTGCCTAGAATAGCAACTGGTAGGAGCTGAAGAAATCCTTGTTGAATTAATTTTAGTTGTGTGTAGGAAAAGAACCTTAGGGGCCTTTTATTCTACCACTTAAAGCTGTGCCCACTATTATGATGGTTCTGTGTGTGTTCTTACAGATTCTTTTGTAGAACTCAAAATGGGATAGAGAGTGATGATGATGGGAAGAAGTTTTGAATTCTCCATACTGTAAAAGTTCTTAATGTTTTATGTGTTGTTTAACCTTATTAAAACCTGATAACAGACATGAACACTTCCCTCAAATTGTGCATCCCTACCCTACTCATGCTATTCTGCATAAATGCCCAAAGGCCCCCCCTTCAGAGGTCCGGAAGACTATCCATCAATGTAACAGATGTTCCAAGTCTCAGTCTGTTAGGACAGGCTCTTACCTTGAGGTTATAGTGTGTGACTAATATAACATAATATATTGATGTAGCAGGAATGTGTTATAGTGACAGAAAGCAATTAGAAATTTATTATTACAGGCCAGGTGAAAAATTTTGAAGACATGAATTGATATTTGTGGCAGTGGAGGTAAAGAAAAAACTAAGCAAAGCCAAGTCAGTAGCCTGAATGTTCTGGAGAATGAGGGAGAAGAAATCACCCTGATTCCAATATTTTTATCCCATGTTGATCCACATTTTGTGTATTTTTTTTTAAGTAAAATGAAGTATTTTTTACTTGGTTATGAGAAGAACTTGTGAAGAAAGAAATAAAAGTCAGGAGCACTTTAATGTACTTTTCCTCTATTTATTTTGGACATAATAAACTTAAAGCTATTTTAGTTATCTCATTACAATCTAGACCTTGTTTACCACATCATTATCATTTGGGGATTCTCTGACCTATAAACAGTGAACTTAACAACTGTTAAAAAGCCATAATACATGTTCCCATGGAACTGTATCAATTACAACTGCAATACACTATTATAGCTAAAAATATCACCACATCATGCAACAAATATACTATTCCTACTTCTATTGTCAGAGTGCTAAAAAATACTCTGAGTTACTTAATCATCAAAGATAAAAAGCAGCTGTTCACTTCACATGACATAGACCACAGGTCAGGGTAAATCTTTTTTTTTTGGATGGAAGACTGACAACTAAATTTGGTTCAAGTATATATGGAGGAATTAACTGGAAAAATTAAGTCCTCTTCTTTAGTATTCTAAGAGAAGAAAATAAACCTTCCACCCCAGAAAAAAATTCCAGTTTGTAAGCCTTTGTATGGTATTCCAATGAAACATTAATCTACATTAGAATAGAAAAATCTAGGGGTGCCCGGATGGCTCAGTCTGTTGAGTGGTTGAACATCTGATTCTTGGTTTCGGCTCAGGTCATGATTTCATGGCTCATGGGATCCAGCCCTGTGTTGGGCTTTGCGCCCAGGGACGAGTCTGCTTGAATATTTTCTTCCTCTGCACCTCCCCCCCCGCCCCCCCACCGCAGTTCTCTTTGTTTCTCTAAAATAAATAGATAAATCTTAAAAAAAAAAAAAAAAGAATAGAAAAATCTAGGTTAGGAGTCTGCCTATTAAATGTGGTGAGAGTTCAAATAGCTCCTGAGTCTTGTCATAATAGCACTTCATGGAAAGATACTAAAACTCAATTTTTTCCCTATTATTTGGCATCTTATGGAAAAATATTTAGAAAGATTATAAAAAGAAACTTTCAGGAAGTAATATCTCTAGTTTTCCTAAAATTTATGTCAAACTCAGATTATGTATTTTACATAATAAAAAACATCATAACTTTCACTTTTAATTAAAAATATGTAAAGCAAAAGAGAAGAAGTAATCTGCTGAATAACAAATGATTTATTTCATTTGGGGCTCTTCTATATTTAAGGACCTGGTAAAATGCTGAGGACTTTTTAAGAATGAGAACACGATCGATCCTAGCCTTTAGGAAGTTCCTTGTCAAATTTTGGAAATACATTATTTAACAAAGTTACCATGTACCATCAGCCATGAAACTCTGAAAAGATACACAGAGCATGCTGAGAGAGCACCAGACAAGCAGAGGGGAAAACGTGGAGCAGCAAAGGTAAGAGATGAGGTAAGAGAGAAAGCCTGAGTTGGCACACGGAGGGTCTCCCAGGTCAATACCTGGGAGCCTGTCTGAATCTGAAGGAGAGCTGTCCATGGTTGTGAAGCAGGGGACAACTCTGAGTTATGAGACACGAATTTGGATGGCTGCAGGGACAGAAAGAGATGAGTTGGAGATAATTACAATCATCTACCAAAGAGATTTTGAAGCCCTGGGATGAATTCTAGAAATACTGTATATAGAAAGTAAAATCACAGACTTTATGACCGACTGCAAGTGAGGGAAGTAGGTGAGCGAGAGGAAGAGATGAAAAAAAAAAAAAATCAAAACTGAAACAGCAGATTATGGGAGTGAGAACAAGCTCAGGGGGAAGAAGATCAAATCATCACCTGACCAGTGATAGGCAAGCACCTCTGTGTAATTAACACAACCTCATCCCACAGGTTCTGAAGGTTAAATATCTCTTCTAGCAAAGAGAGCCTTCATATTTTACTTCTCTAGACCCCTTAATAGATCTTCAAGGTTTTATTTCCCTGGACAAATAATCTAACCCCTTTATAGAGCCAAAATTTTATTTATTTATTTATTTAAGATTTTATTTATTTGTCAGAGAGAGAAAGAGCACAAGCAGGGGGAGTGGCAGGCAGAGGGAGAAGCAGGCTCCCTGCTGAGCAAGGAGCCCGATGTGGGACTCTGTCCCAGGACCCCGGGATCATGAGTTGAGCTGAAGGCAGACGCTTAACTGACTGAGCCACCCAGGCATCCCTAGAGCCAAAATGGTATACTGGGAAGATACTGCAGCGTTTTCAAAATGTATGTTAGTAGCAGACATTTTGAAGATTGTTAACTTAAGACAGGTCCACCCCTCCCCACCCCGGCTTACTCAATGTCACATTTCATTCGTCCTCCACAAAGTAACTTCTGCTGGGCTGATCATTAGGCAATCAATTTTTGGAGGGAAGGCTGCTCTTGGATTTGTTCTTACATATAAAGGAAAGTCAATAATTTAAAAATAGTCAACTATATTGAAGTATAATTTGCCCACAGTAATATACACACAGTTTAAGTGTATATTTCTAGAGTTTTGATGTATTAATAATTCCAGATAACCATTACCACAATCAAGAAATTACATATTTTTATTATCTCCCCCAAATTTCTTTTGTGCCTTTTTGTAGTTAATTTCCTCTCCCCACCCCTGCCCTGGCCCAGTGTGGTAGCCATGAAGGTACAACTCTTGGATCTCTATTCGAAAGCCAAAGAGCGACAGGGAGTGCTATCAGTCTCCTGCCACAGCAGCGAGGGGACCCACACCAGCGTATGAACCGAGGCAGCCATCTGCCCATGACTGAGAACAGCACAGAAATTAATGCCTGAAGGTTTCTGCCCAGTGCACGACCGAACCAGCAATCTTTGTACCAGAGCCACTGTTGGAAGCCAAGACCTCTTCGGAGCTGCACTGCAGCCTGACGTCTTCCTACCCAATTTTTCCTTCTGTCTCCCTTTCCACAGACAACAAAACTGCACTGTGGTCCAAGACTTTCTGGGCCTACTTCCCTCCCATTCTCTTTTTACCTTTCACAGATATGGCCCCCCAATAAATTTCTTGTAATTCTAACACCATCTTGGCATCTGCTTCCTGGATGACTGAATTGATATTCACCTCTGCCCCCAGCATCCAGTGATCTATTTTTTGTCGCTGGAAATGGGATTTGTGTGTTCTAGAATTATAGTGTGTACTCATTTCCGCCAGATTCTTTCACTCAGCATATATTTTTTAAAGATTTTATTTATTTGGGAGACAGAGACAGAAAGAAAGAGAACAAGGAGGAGGAAGGGGCAGAGGGAGAAGCAGACTCCCCTTTGAGGAGGGAGAGCAACACAGATGCTGGGCTCGATACCAGGACACCAGGATCATAACCCGAGCCAAAGGCAGATGCTTAACCGACTGAGCCACCCAGGCACTCCTCACTCAGCATATTTTTGAGATTCATCCATGTTGTTGAGGTTACCAGAGTTCATTCCATTTCTAGTGCCATGTAGTATTCCACTGTATGAATATACCACGAATTTTGATTTTATATATATATATATATATATATATATATATAGTCTGTGATCCACACAGAGTTAATTTTTGCATATGGTATGAGGAAAAGATGGAGACTCTCCTCCCCCCACCCCATATGGATATCTAGTTGTTCTAGCACTGGCTGTTGAAAAGGCTTTCTTTTTCCCAGTGAATTATATCTCTGTTAAAAAATAAATTGGCCATATACAAATGGAGCTATATCTGGATTTACTATAATACTCCACTGATCTATATGTCTATTCTTTTTTTTTCAATTAAGGTTTAAACAACATACAGTGTTATATTAGTTTCAGGTGTACAATATAATGATTCAATTCTATATAGTACTCTATTCATCTAGATAAGTGTACTCTTAATTCGCTTTACCTATTTCACCCATTCCCCACCCCCTCCCCTCTGATACTCTTCAACAGATAAAGATTAGATTTTCTATTTCACCTTATATCATTGTGATGTTATATTTTCAAAATAACTTGTCCATGGTATCTAAATTATTGAATTTATATGCATGAAGTTGCTCAAGCTATTCCATTATTATCCCTTTAATATCTGTAGGATCTGCAGAAATATGCGTTCTTTAATTTCTAACATTGGTAATGTGCTCTCTCTCTCTCTCTCTCTCTCTCTTTAACCAGTCAACCAAAGGTCCATCACTTCTTTTAATATTTTCAAAGAACCAATTTTTGGCTTTTTAAACCTTTCTCTAGTTATATTTTGTTTTCTATTACATTAATCTCTGCTCTTATTGCTATTATTTCATTTTATCTACCTTAGCTTTAATTTTTCCCTTATTTTTCTATCTTATTAAAATAGATAAAAGTTTAGACCAATAATTTTGGATCAGTCTTCTTTTCTAATATACTTTCTCTAAGTATTGCTTTGGTTGCATCCTATTACTGTTTTTTTCATTTTTATCCAGTTAAAAATAATTTCTAATGTCCCTTGTGCTTTCTTCTCTGAGCCATTCATTATTAAAAAGCTCACTGTTTAATTTCTAAATGTTTTTGGAACTTTCCACACATCCTTGTGTTATTGATTTCTAGTTTATTTCTGTGGTGGTCAGAAAAAAATAGTTTGTATGATTTCAGTCCTATTAAATAAATTGAAAATTGTTTTATGGTCTAGAATGTGATCACTCTTGGGCAATGTTCTGTGTACACTTGAAAAGAATGCCTATTATTCTTAATTTAAGTGGAGTGTCCTGTAAGTGTTTATTAGGTTATAGCAGGTATAGAGATTCTCAGCCTCTGGCAGGTGAGTACTCCCTTTTCTTCTGTAATGCAATTTTTATAAATGGTAATATATATATTATATATATATAATATATATATAAATTCTTACCTTTTTTCATTATACCAATTTGGTTAAGAAAGAATTAAAATATACACTACACATACTGCAGGGATTGGTAAGATTTTCAAGCAAAATTTTTGAAAGGACAGAACTCAATACATTTCCAACATATGGTTCTCCTGGGTATTTCAATTTCTATTTTTCTTTTTATATTTTTATGTTAAAAAAGTTATAATTATACATGCTTACTTAACTGGTTTGAGTAATGAAAGTAAGCAAGGAGTTTTGTAATAATCATAATAATAATGCCAAAGTGCTCGATGGAGTCCTTGTGAACACTGACAGACAGATTTAGGATGCTATAAGAAAATTTTACAGAGTATAATTTTACCTTGTGCAACTTCACCTGAAATTTCTTGTAAATAATTTGACAGCCTCTAAATATAAGGTCAGATTTTAAATTATATTTTTCCTATTATATTCTAAATAAATGTTTGGAAAATAGAAAATATGCAACCACTTGGTAACCTTTCATTGTTTATCTACAAGTTTTATATGAAATAGTAACTTTTAGCTTTACTGATAGAGAAGCTAAGATTTTTAAAGAATTGAAATACCAGTAGTAATACCTAACATTCTTTGAGAGTTTACTATGCATCATTTATATTCTAAGTGCTTAATCTCATTTAATCCTTACAGCAACACTCTGGAATTTATTGTTGTTATTATCACTCTACAGATGAAGAAACAGTACCACGGCAGGTATATACCTTAGCAAAAGCAGGCAGCAGAGGTTTTCTGACTCTAGATTCAGTGCTCTGAGACACTGCACCATATAGCTCATCGTGGGAAGGACGGTTATTTTTGCTGAGCCATTTAGAAATTCCATAATGCTTAATCAAAATATTAAATATTTAGGTTAAAAACAGCAAAAGCCAGGACAAAAGCTGTATGAAACTCAAATAAACACCCCAGGGGTTCGAAACATTAGAATAATGAGCACTGAATATGTGTAGTACAAATTGTGCAATCAATCCAATTGTGCAACACGTAGTACACAACCCAAAATGTTCCTGGAAATCACAGTGATATCAAAAGGTACTCACAGAAAACAGGAATAAGTATGAATACCACATACTGATTTTAAGGAAAATTCTGAGACAGAAAGTTAAAAGCAATATGAAGGTGCATAAACACCCTTGGAATTCTGCAAGTGAATACAAATTACTTGAGTAATCAGATACCTTGGCTCCTCACATACAGCTTTGTAAGTTAGTCAAAAGATGAAACCTATTGTCACCCTGCTCTCTCCAATTACCAATGTTAAACTGTACACATATATATAAAAAATCAATGTTAAGGATAATGTACCATCAAGGAATACGAAATACTTTATCTGATCACATTGCTTATAGTGCACATTAAGTACTCATGCATATTATTGCTTAGAGCACTTTCCAATATAATTATTATGTGAGTCACATATGTAATTTAAACTCTTCTAGCTGCCACATGAGAAAATCAAAAAGTAACAGGTGAATTTTATATTTTATGTAATATAACATTCAAAATATCCACATGTATAAACTATTAGGAAATTTTATGTTCTTTTTTTAATGCTAAATTCTTGAAATCCCATGTGTATTTGATACGACATCTCAATCCAGGCTAGCTACATTTCAAGAGCTTAATAGCAACATGAGTCTAGTGCCTACCATAGTGGACAGTGCAGCCAGAGAGATCAACAGGAAAGAGTTACTGAGCACCTATTCTATGCAAGAAATTGTATTAGCTATTAGGGAAACTAAGAGGAAAAAAATCACAGTCCAACACTAAAGTAATTACAATGAAGATATGAAAAAAGATTTTGTACTGAAAAGATAATTGACATGAAACAGCTATCTGACAAGTTCAACAGGAGTAGTGTAGGCAACAGGTTGTATAAAAATTTATGGCAGGGATTTTTATGATCTTGGGCAAAAGTATGTGCCTGAGATATTTGAGATTTAAGAAAAGGTTTTAGGCATAAAATATATAGACATACATGAACATAGGAAAAGCCCGATACATTCTAGTAACAATGAATGAACCAGCATTAGAGACTTCATATATGGTAGGTATTAAATTTCCTGGATGTTCAAACATTATCCAACTCTTAAATCTATGAATGAACAAATGACAAAAGACATAATATTGGAACAAAAAAATGTGAACACTAAAATATCTGTCTGATGACAACCTTTTGCTTCTAACGAATGAAGAGTCAGTTAAATATGTTTGAATGGGAAATGATGTGTGAAGCAATACAGAGAGCAGTTAAAAATTTACTGGGAGGGGGCGCTTGGGTGGCTCAGTCATTAAGCGTCTGCCTTCGGCTCGGGTCATGGTCCCAGGGTCCTGGGATCGAGCCCCGCGTCGGGCTCCCTGCTCCGCGGAAAGCCTGCTTCTCCCTCTCCCTCTCCCCTGCTTGTGTTCCCTCTCCCGCTGTGTCTCTCTCTGTCAGATAAATAAATAAAATCTTAAAAAAAAAAAAAGTTACTGGGAGGATAAGGTAAGCCACAGATAGATGAAATGAGAGCCTCCACACTAATGTAGGCATAAGTTAATGAGGGTTGTAGCCAAACCACAATGGAAGAGATGAAAGAGAGATTGGAAGAACAAATGAAATAAATAAGGATCCTTGAATGATATTATGGCCAGATGTGAAGAAGAGAAGATTGTGAATATACCCAAGATTTGTACTATAGGTCACAGAGAAAATACTGGTATCTTCTGTAATAACTGATATGGAAGGGCTCCTACTTAGGAAAAAGATTAAACCCAACTTTAGGCCTGCTGAAATCAAAGTGATGACATGATGTCTAAAAATGTGCACTGCACAAAGAGAAATATGAGAGTGTATATTAGGAAAGGGCCTACTAGAAATGTAAAAAAAGAATAAATACTCATGAGAATATATGACATTGCTAAGGAAAAAGCAAAACTCGGAGAATGAGTCAGGAATCTATAACCTCAAGTTACAAAAATATGAGAAACAGTTTCTGTAGAGAGTGCTCTAGAAAATAAACTAGAGATAAATAAAAGAATCAAATGTTGGGGTGCCTGGGTGGCTCAGTCAGTTAAGCGTCTGCCTTCGGCTCAGGTCATGGTCCCAGGGTCCTGGGATCGAGCCCCGCATCGGGCTCCCTGCTCCACGGGAAGCCTGCTTCTCCCTCTCCCACTCCCCCTGCTTGTGTTCCCTCTCTCGCTGTCTCGCTCTCTGTCAAATAAATAAATAAAATCTTTAAAAAAAAAAAAAAGAATCAAATGTCAACTAGATAGAAAAGCCATGGATATTGGTGTGTGCAACATACATAGCTGCATAAATGTCAAGTTTACTACTTACATGGCTCTATTATTATGTATACTATAGCCTTTCACAGTACCTAAATGAAAGGGAGAGGATTCACTATGTAGTCATGAAATTCTTTGTTCTATTATGCTCTTGTCTGTGATTTGCATAACATGACTGACTATAATCTGAGTATTGTGTGTGCCCTTTATTAATCAATCCTTGTATAAATCTCACAAGGATTTTTATTTCTCTAAAGATAAACCTGGCTTGCTAAATATTATGCGCTCCAGGATAAATTTTAATAAATTCCATAAAAGACTACAGTCATATTTTTGACACTTCTATGTTTTTAGTGCTATCTCTTCTCATGTTTGCTATTTTTATTGGTTTCTTTTGTGAAGTATGCTGGTTTCTTCCTTTTTCCTCCTTACAAACTCTCTCCACTCTACTCTTGCTCTGGGAAGATAACGTACGTGTATGAACTACATCAGGGTTTCTCACACTTGGCCCTAGTGATATTTTGCATTAGATACTTCTTTGTTATTAAAGGAAGTTTAGCAAAATGCCTGGCTTTTACCCACTGGAAGCCATTAGCACCTCTCCCCTTCCTCCCAGAGTTGTGACAAACAAAAATATCCCTGCGAACAAAATTGCCGCCTCCCTGTCCCAGCATTGAGAACCAGAGGGTTACAGCAATGTACTCCTTTGGTAATTCCGTTACCATATGTGTTTGGCCATTGGGAGCACCAGAAGAGCAAATGGAGGGAGGAAAGTAAGATCGGGTTGTTTGTTTCCCAAACATCCGTTCCCTGCCAGGTCAGTGCGGGCAAGCGGGGTCACTCCACAGACCACAGCTCCTGTCAGGCAGCTATCTTTAAACAACCTCTGCTTATTCATGTGTTTTCTCCCGTTCTCTCTCTCTCTCAATCTGATATTCTCTCTCTCTCTCTCTCCCTCCCTCTCTCTCTCTCTCCACACACACACATACACCTCTCCTCTCCCCCCTGCCTACTGCCTCAGAATCTGTAACTTCTCTCCTGCCCCTGCTCATTTAGGCCTAGTGGGTATAATGGTACACACTGTTACTATCCTGAAGTACTACATTACACCCTAATTCTATCCAACCCTTCATAATTACTCACTTTATGAAAGTCTCCACAAATTACCTAATTTGTGTGTACCATCTGTTTCTGCAGGAATTATAACTGAAACAAGGTGAGTTCATATCAAAATATTTACAGAAAAGAAAAATACCGAATAGTCATTGAAGTGTTTCCTCCATTTTAGCCCCAATCGTTGCAATGTTTTGTGCAGGCAGCCTTGTAAGAGTCACTGACTGACACCGATATTACCTCTTACACTTTGATTTCAACAATTAAAGCTAGCTATGCATACAAAAGATCACTAAATGCACTTTCTTGCCCTGTTACTCTCATGTGAAATAGAGATACAAACTTAAAATGAAGAGCAACAACCAGGTAGAATAGTTCTTGGAACTCTTCCCAAGAAGAAAATATTGAGATTATAAGAAATGAGACTGTTTCAGTTTTTACAGTCACACCTTATAAAGAAAGAAGAAAGTATATGGAGATGTCTGTTTGTTAATTTAGTCATGCACTCATTCATTGAGTCAACAAATTCTTAGAGCCTACTGTTTTTGAAGACACTGTACTAGATACTATGGAGGTTACAAAGTTGACTAAAATGTATCCTTTATCCTCAGAAGAATTTATGAGCTTGTTTGTTTGAGGTCCAAACAAAACAAAACAAAAACAAACAAACAAAAAACAAAGTAAGACTGTAGGGGAAAGTGGTATTTGTACCATACATCACTCTGATGGCAAAGAGAGTATTCTCAATACTTTGTGAGGGCAGTAAATATTAGTTGAATGTGGCCAAATGAAATTTGAGGAAGGGAAAAATGCCACACAATGCCTCACAGTTCTGTGTGGGAGCTGTCAGTAATAACATGCTTCTCCCAGTTTCTAGTTGCATTCCTGGCATATCCTATATACATCAGTCTTCTGTGATTAAATGAAACATTAACTGCTCTGTTTGTATTACTTGAGAAGAAGAACATTAAGAATTATTTTGAAATTCAAATAATTTCCCCATGAACCTTAAATTCAGAAATTTGTATACTGAATCTTAACCAAAGTGAAGCACAACTATATCTATTGCACATCATGAAAATCATGTAAATGTAAATGTGAAATCATGTAAAACAAGGTTTCTACTAGTTACCATAGCTAATCTGGGCTTTACAAGGTTTTAAATTGGTTTTATTTTCTAGAGAAGTTTTAGGTTTATAGAAGAACAGTACAGAAAATACAGATAATTTCCATATACTCCTTTTTTCCCCTTCCCCCAATTTTTCCTATTATTAACATATTGTATTAATATGATACATTCATTAAAACTGATGAACCAGGGGCGCCTGGGTGGCTCAGTCTTAAGCATCTGCCTTTGGCTCAGGTCGTGATCCCAGGGTCCTGGGATCGAGCCCCGCATAGGGCTCCCTGCTCTGTGGGAAGCCTGCTTCTCCCTCTCCCACTCCCCCTGCTTGTGTTCCCTCTCTCGCTGTCTCTCTCTCTGTCAAATAAATAAATAAAATCTTTGAAAAAAATAACAACTGATGAACCATACATTACTATAACTACAGTCCATAGTTTACCTTCAGGCTCATTCTTTGTGTTGTATAGTTCTATGAGTTCTACAAATGTATGTCATGCACCCACCATTATGGTATCATAAAGAATAGTTTCACTGCCCTAAACAAGCTTTGTACTCCACCTATTCATCCCTCTGTCTTTCCCCCAAAGCTCTGGCAACCACTGATCTTTTCATGCTTTCTATGGTTCTGTCTTTTCCAGAATGTCAGAGTTAAAATCATACAATATATAGACTTTTCAGACTGGCTTCTTTCACTTAGACATATGAACTCAAGCTTTCTCCATGCTTTCGTGGCTTGATAGCTTATTTCTTTTTATCACCAAATAATATTCCACTGTCTGAATGTACCACAGTTTATCCATTAACTGACTGAAAGACATCTTACTTTCTCCCAAGTTTTGGCAATTGCGTATAAAGCTTCTAGAAACATCTATATGCAAGTTTTTATGTGGATGCGCTTTCAACTCTTTTGGGTAAATATTGAGGAATGTGATTGCTGGATTACATGGTAAGAGTATGTTTAGTTTTGTAAGAAACAGCCAAAGTGACTTCCAAAGTGACTGTACCATTTTGTATTCCCACCAGTAATGAATTAGAGGAGTTCCTATTGCTTCACATCCTCACCAACATTAGGTGCTGCCAGTGTTTTGGTTTTTGCCATTCTATTAAGTGTGTAGTCAGCTTTTAACACATTTACAGATCACTACAATTAAAAAGCAGAACCTTTGGTTGTCTGATCTTTTCTTGGCTACTTGCCTGTCCATTTCAAATTGTACAGCTGACTACATACCTAGGATATAAACCTTCCCTGTCCTTCCTTGCATTCATATCAATGTTTCATTTGGTAAACAGTAATGACTATCAGTTCCTGCTAATTGTTAGCAATTTTGAGTAGCAGGACATTTTTTCTGATATGCACAAATACATAGCTGAGAATCATGTGATGCAACACTGGAAACATTGCTGGGATATGTGATAGTCTCAGTGGGATAGTAGGGCAAGCACTGAGCTTAGAGTCAGTGGATTCAGTTCATTTCATCTGAGACACTCACAATCATCAGACCTTGGTTCACTTGACTTCTTTCAGCCTTGAGAATGCATTTATAAATGAAAAAATATATTTTCTTTCTGCCCATCTTACCGTGAAACTGTTGTAATAACAATATGCATTTAACTATGCTGTGTATTTGATAATATGCAAGCAATCTGAAAAATCACAGAACACTACATAAAATATAGGGTCATATCCTTACCCCGAAGAGCTCACAATTTAGCAAGAAAGCACTCAACTAACCACATTACAATTGATCCCTGCTGTAGATGTGGTTCGACAAGAAAGCACTCAACTAACCACATTACAATTGATCACTGCTGTAGATGTGGTATGACAAGTTTCCTTTAGAATACTAAGGAAGAATCGTCAAAGACTATAGATATTAAGCTTTTTTGTGCCAGGTTCTGGGACCACATTTATCTCATGTAGTCTCTATCACATCTCTGAGATGTGAATTTTATTATTCTCATTTCATACAGAGAATGTAACTGAATAATGAAGCAATTTGTTCATGGCAACAAAGCTAATGAAGTTAATGTAATTCCACTTTTTATGGAAAGTTGGGAAAGGCTGCATTATATATCCTTAACTGGAGGGGCCATTTCTAGAACTCAATTTTCTAGAATTCAATCTATACCACACACAACAGATTACTCCATAGCTATTGACAGTGGGTAGGTGTAGGATCTCTTTACATGGAGATTCTTAAGGGTAGGATCCCTATTTACTCAAGAATCAGTTTTAGACAGTGTCTTTGTGTTCATACTGCTGTTTTGTTTTGTTTTTTCTTCTATTAACAGAAGAAAAAAAGAAAGAGAAATGAAAAGAACAGAAAAGAAATAAACACACACACACACCCCAGCTACCTCATTCTCTTCATGACCTTCAATACCAAGGAAGACTGAATAGAATATCAAGATAAATTTGTGACAGATTTAGTATCCTGTCTGTCTCATTTTCATGGCTGCCCAGAAGTTAAGAGTTTGGAATGATTATAGGCTGATAAGGAGAAAAAGACATCGAACTAAGTGTCCACAGTCTAAAACAGATCTGAGAAAACTACTCCTAGCTCTACCGAGATTTGTCAGAGTAACTACTATACAGAGATGCTATGTTCCTTTTCCCTAAGATCAAAGAGCATTTCTTACTCATTCTCATATCCTAAAATTTACCATAGTGTATGGCACTAGGTAGAAATTCACTGAACATTAGTTGAATATCAGATGTGAAAAGAGTTGGTGATGTAAACAGAAAAATATAATTGTTGTGGGCTCACTTGTGTTCTATATTTGCTACAAGGTTGCTTATTATATTGTTTTGCTGTTAGAATCAGTATTGGTTGCTATTTAGCAGATCACCTCAAACTTCATTCAAAATACCATGTTTGAAAAGAAAGAAAACTAAAAAAATGTAAATGTGTGTCTAACTTAGATCACATTAATGTTCTGAAATGGGCAGATCAAAGATGGCAAGTTTTAAGATTTATGCAGTAATAGGTCCTTAAAAGAATTACTGACTCTATCAGCTTGTATTCAATGTGCCTGAGTGAAACCAAACAATGGTATTCCCAGAAACAATGCGCCTTAGAAGAGTGAATACCAGCTACATACATTGTAAAAGTATCATGCCAACTTCTCTTCCAGTGAGGCATAGATAAAACAATTTATCTCTAACAAGAAAAACTTCAATGTTGTATTAACTGGTAATTGCATCTAAAATATTTTAAAATACATTCCCTAAAGTAACAGAATAATTCAAAAAAAAACTAATAAATCTTCTTTCAATAGTCTGAAAAGAAACACATAGAAAACAAATGAAGCAAAGAATATTTAGAACTGAGAGAAAAGTTAATAGAAACTAACATTAAACGAAGTTGAAAATCAAAAATAAAGTATTAAGATTTCATCAAAATAAAAAGCTTCGGCACAGTGAAGGAAACAATCCACAAAACTAAAGGGCAACCTACTGAATAGAAGATATTTGCAAATGACATATCCAATAAAGGGTTAGTATCCAAAATATATAAAGGACTGATACAATTCAACACCCAAAAAACAAATACTCCAATAAAATATAGGCAGAAGACATGGGCAGGCATTTCTCCAAAGAAGACATACAGATGGCCAACAGATACATGAAAAGAAGCTCAATAGCACTGATCATCAGCGAAACACAAATGAAAACTGCAATGAGATCTCACCTCACACCTGTCAGAATGGCTAGAATCAACAACACAGCGTGCCTGGGTGGCTCAGTTGGTTAAGCATCTGCCTTTGGCTCAGGTCATGATCCCAGAGTCCCGGGATCGAGTGCCACATTGGGTTCCCTGATCAGTGGGAAGTCTGCTTCTCCCTTGGCCCTTCACCCCGCTTGTGCTCTCTCTCTCTCTTTCTCAAATAAATAAATAAAATCTTAAAAAATAAATGAAAGTGAAAATTTAGGGCTGAATTAATTCCACTCAAAATACAATGGATGAAGGGAGAGACGAACCACGAGAGACTATGGACTCTGAGAAACAAACTGAGGGTTCTAGAGGGGAGGGGGGTGGGGGTTGGGTTAGCCTGGCGATGGGTATTAAAGAGGGTACGTTCTGCATGGAGCACTGGGTGTTATGCACAAACAATGAATCATGGAACACTACATCAAAAAGTAATGATGTAATGTATGGTGATTAACATAACATAATAGAAAAAAATACAATGGATGAATCAAATGAAATTTGGCATGCTGATTTATATAACCAATTTCCCCCAAATTTTTAATGTGGTAGAAAGTATTAACTCCAAGCAAATATCCAAATTTATCTGAACATGAAAAGAGGAAAATCACCATCACTGTGGCCATTAATTCTACCTTTGTGAGACAGTATGGATAAGGCCACAGTGGGCTATTCTCGGGCTCTTCAAATTTTACCCTATCAAGGGATCTGAGGACAGGACATAGAAAAGGACTGTGGCCCTCACGCCATTTGCTCACACAATTTTCACTGACATCTATTCCTGAAGGATGTATTTTGAATTAAGAAAGAGCAAATATATGCAAAATTTGCACTGGATGTGAATCTAGTGGCCCTTACAATTTTGCTGTAGGATACCAACTGATTCCCTCTTACAGAGGTGGGACTGTCACACTAAAATGGTTTCCACCAGCTCAAACATTACAGTAGGCAGAATTTATCTGTAGTTTTAGATGGGCCCTCATTTGTTATAAAGATCTATCACACCCAAAGATACTTCCTGAAATTAGAATTTTCTCGATAAATCAGTGTAGCCCACGGATAAAAATAAGTTACCAAGCCTTCCTTTTGAATCTTGATCAATATTCAGAGATGACTATTCCACATCACAAACGCTAACTAGTTTTTAATGTTTTTCTCTTCCCCTAATGAAATCTGTATTGTCGAAGTATTCTGGAAGAAATAAATAAAGGAGCCTGGTATCTCAGCCAGTGCTTCCTGGAGTTCCACACAGCTAATGAGTCCAGGCAGTGACAAATGACATGCTATTCCTGAACATGCAGCCTTCTCTCCCTCTCATCTTCTTGCAGCTGAACACTGTCACATTCCTTGCAGAGGAAACATACATTTCATAGCTGTTATCCTTTCTTAAAAGGCAGAGGGAGGGGAAAATTCCTTTATCCATGTGCCTAAACATTTCCTTTTATTACTTATATATCAATTATCATGAGAAAACATTGAGTGTGTGTTTAGACATAAAATGGGGAAAGTTGTTTTGGAAGGTGTTACTTACAAAGGAAAACACATAGTGGAGAGTCAGGAACAATCGGGAGCTTATTGCCTTGATATTCCTAATCTTCTTTCTGGCATCTTGTGCTCACCAACTGCCTGATATTGGATGCATGTGGTTCTGCCCATCTGTCCAACAGTCAATCTAATTTATGTGATTTACTAAGAAAACATTTAATGGAATATGAATAATGTATGATGATAAGCAGTTTTTTAAATCTCCCAGATTTATCTCATGAGTGAAATGGTTGCTTCGTTCTTAAGGAAAAGTTAATGTCATGTATCCACGTACAACCAAGTAGAATTGCTACACAAGTATGGAAAAGCAAGAACTTTTGTGATAAGTATGAAAGGTACAAGTAATTTTATTAGAATTGGCCCACATTCTATAACATGCCAATCACTAATATGCACCAAAAATCACATGGAAATCTGAAGTAGAGAACGATCTTTGCCATTTTACACATTCAAGAAGCTGTCTGTCTTTTTAAAATTAGGATCAGAAGGGCACCTGGGTGGCTCAGTCAGTCAAGCGTCTGCCTTCAGCTCAGGTCATGATACCAGGGTCCTGGGATCGAGCCCCATGGACTCCCTCTCCCTCTGCCAACTCCCCCTGCTTGTGGTCTCTCTCTCTCTCTCAAATAAATAAAAAAATCTTTAAAAAAAATTAAGATCAGAAATTCTGGTTAGTCAGTTTTTTTTTAAAGAAGACTGTAACAGTTGTCTCTGCTTTCAGAAGAAGGAAACAGTCTACACTTAAATGAATAAAACTCCTTTCATATTTATTTAGTAAGTATTGGAAATGTGCCTGGAAGGCCAGCATACGTGGAGGGCAGTGAACCAGGAGAAAAGGGATAGGACACAGAACATAATGTAGGGCCTGTAAATGACAGTAAGGATTTGGATTTCACTCTATGTGTGAAGGGAAGCCACTAGATGAGTGACAGCAGGGGAGGGATGACTTGGTTACTGTTTCAAAAGAATTACTATGACTGGTGGAGAACAGAGTAACTGGGTTGTGTTAAGTAGAAGCAGGGAGGTCACTTGGGAGGCTAGGGAAGGAGTCTACATGAAAAACTGATGGAGGGCTGGCCTTGGGAGGTGGCAGTGGAGAAGGAAGCCATGATAAGATCTGGGCATACTGTGAAATACAGGTGAACTGATAGCTACAGAATTGGATGGAAGATGTAACAGAAAAAGAAGCAAGAATTCTTTCAGTGTTTTCACCTAAGCAACCAAATATGAATGGTATATCTGCAAATGCTACGAAAGCTAAGAAAGGTGAAATTATTATGCATTACAGCAGTTAGAGAAAGCTTTTATTGTAGTTCTCTAGGTTTGAGCTGGACTTTTTGTAGACGGGATAAAATTCAGACAGGAGGCATAAAAGCCTTCTCAAAGGTAAAGCAGAGTTAAAGTTACATATTGTGGGGCGCCTGGGTGGCTCAATCATTAAGCGTCTGCCTTTGGCTCAGGTCATGATCCCAGGGTCCTGGGATCGAGCCCCGCATCGGGCTCTCTGCTCAGCAGGAAGCCTGCTTCTCCCTCTCCCACTCCCCCTGCTTGTGTTCCCTCTCTCTGTGTGTCTCTCTCTGTCAAATAAATAAATAAAATCTTAAAAAAAAATAAAGTTACATATTGTGTAAGGTAACTGGGAGATATTTTGAAAACAATTGGGGGTCTGCCTAGACTGAAGAGTTCTGTGGAGTGATTGAGAAATATATGATTGAAAAGAAAGGGAGTCCTAATAAAATAGGGCCTTGAAAAATGAGATTAAGCCCTGGGGCTAGATTCTATAGGTAGTAGACAGCCACTGGCAATTTTCTAGAACTAATCTAGCTAGTAACTTCCAACTTTTGTTAAAGGAAGTACTGCCAAAGGCCATTTCATAGATTCCAAAGACAGATCAATGTAGATGTATTTATAAAATGGTTGAACTATGAGAAGATCAAGTAGATTTCTAAAGAAAATGCTATCATAAATTTCATTTTACATACCCATACCCCACACTCACACTCATGTATATATACACATATATAATACTAAGCCACTACTCCTAACATAAACTACTACCCTCCTCAAGTCAGTCTTCTGCAGTTTCTTTTTATAAAGGTATAAATTAGTTTCAAATTTCTATTTACAGTTGAATTCTATGTATTCCGAATACCTACATCAATCAGTCAATTCTTATTATGTTTCAGTAAACTCTTACGTCCAAAAATACATTTTAAAATGTGACCTTAGGAATTTGAGATGATGATCAGATCTGCTAGTTAGGACTAAAAGGCAGTACCTATTAATGAGATATTCAGAGGTTCTAGGGAAAACTAAAGAATATAAAGGCCCTCCCAGTCCAGGTACAAGGCCTTTGTTCATATATAAAATAAACTATACACTGTGGATGGACTTATCTAATTGCAATAGAAATAAACTACAGAAAAAAAAAAGTCTACCAAAAAATATGATTTTACAACTTTCTATGTTATCAAGTTAATAAAAACATTAAAAGTTATTTGCAAGCTTAGGGATTGGGGCATGCTGTGGATAAAGCATACTGAAATGAGAAAGGCAAAGTTTTGAGGATACATAAAAATAAGACGATGATAGCTTTCCCAGAGCCCAAAAGATTTGTATTACAATTTTGCAAAGTCAAATTGTAAGGTCCCACTTGATCAGATAAACTTGCCAAAAATGAAAGAATAAAGTATTACATTCATTCAGGCAATACAACCCATTACTCCTCAAAAATCTTTGTTAAAATTTATCTTGAAATTTGGATGTGGTACCCAGTATTATTTGATAGCAAAAAGACAATGCTGAAATAGTATTTTAATTTGGTTTGATAATTGGGATCAAGAAAAATAAATGAAAGACTATACCAGATTTTTTTTTTTTTGAGAAATAATAAGAGACTATTAGTGCTATGATACTTCACTCAGAGACAGCCCTACTTCAAACTTGAAGGAAAGACAAGGAGGTTGGGGAAGAAATCTTCAAGCAAAGTCTATAACATTAATAGACTAAGAAACTCCTACATATACTCATCATGATTAAGAGTTTGATGTAAATGCCTACAGCACAAGAAATTGGTCTTGAATATCACCATATTTCTGATGCTGCCTAGCACAGCATCTTACACACAGCATGACTTCAACAAATATGGACCAGATGAGCTGATGAATAAATAGGTGAATGGATGAATAACAAATGTGTAACTGTACTTTTAAGTACCCATGAAGCTGATTTTTTTTTAATTAGTTGAACAAATGTAAACAGAACTGGGACACTAAGAAGGAAAATTAGCCTCTTTAAGTTCTAATTGTGGTGAAAGCAGCAGAACGCTTAGTCACATAAGTGTCAAATAGAGTGGAATATTATAAATACTATTTATTATGCTTTTGTTAGGAGTCTAATACATACTTGTTAAAGGAAATTGACAAAAATATAAATAAGCAAGGGGAGACAATAAAATGACTGTAATCCATGACCCAGAAATCGTCTATTGCAGTGTTTCCTCAAGGACAACGTGGAAGGACATTTTGTGGTCGCTGTAATGCCTGGAGAGCATTACTGACATCTCACAAGCAATGTCTAAGGCTGGGACATTTTCTACAGTGAATAAGAGAGTTCCCCAAAGCAAAATATTATCAAGCTGGAAATGCAGAGAGTGCTTCATTGAGAAAAACTGAGAGCCTGGTGCATTTACTTCAGGTCTTTATATATACATATATCATTCACAGATTGTTTTTTAAATAAAAATAGGTAATACTATACAAACTGTTCATATTGTTTGGTAATCTGTTCTTTTCACTTAATGCAACAAAAGCATCCTTCCACTCTATTAAATATTCTTCTCTGTCAACATTTTAATGGCTGCTCAGCATACCACTGTATGGATCAACCATATCTTAGGCCTTATCAACCTTATCTAAGACCCTATTCTCAAATGTCTAACTTTTTTTTTCAACTTAACATTATAATCAATGCTGAGATGAATATCCTTATATTTAAATTCATGATCATTTAAATTCTTAGAAGTGAAACTGTTGATTCAGAGAATATCCATAATTTCAATGCTTTTAATATAGATTTCCAACATGTCCTCAAGAATGATTTGTATCAACTTATTCTCCAACCATATTGCTAGTGATTGAATGGACATCTCTCACATAAAGTTGCTAGTAATGTGAAACACCAACTGAGGGCATGGCGACCTTAGGTAATAGCTCTAATAGGTAATTCCCTATCCCCTATCTAAACAGGAGGCTTCCAGTTGAAACAATGAAACTAAATTATAAAAGTTCAAGTGCTGGTCCTTTCATTATTTTCCCATCAGTAAATTTTAAAAAGAGGAGAGACATTTCTAGGGAAAGGAAAGTATTAGTGGGAGTGTGGGAATCTGTCTTTTCCCTTGAACCCTTCTCTATGGAGACAAGTGGTTACTCATGAGCTTGGAGAGGTCTGTGCACTGGGAAGGCTCACATCTCATTCCCTGGTGGGATTCTGCCTGAAAAGCAGGACTTGTTAGCTTTCCCAGTGCCAAAAGAGTGTGGGCAAATAACCACAGGTACATGGGGGGCTAACATACCAAGCTGGAGAGTTTAATCTCAGTCCCCTCACCCCCACATCCCCTGATTCCTGAGAGTTGAGGCTGGTGTGGTGGAGATGCCTAGGCTTTTCCTGAGTCCAGATTAGGCAGAAAGAAGAGTACACAGGCTCTGGTGGCCAACTGTGGAGGACAGAGGCAGGGAGTGACAGGAGAGCATAGTTGTCCTCGACCCTGAGGTTAGGAGGGGACAGGTGGGCACATTTAGACATATAATGTACCACGTCAGAGAGGCACCCTGGGACATTAGTGGCTGTGCTGACTGAAAACCAGGCCCAATCAAGAGCAAGGATATTGCTATTCCTGTCCCTCCTTCTTTCCCCCTTTGCAGACATATCATCCCATTTTCAAGTGAACTTGGGGAGAGGAACTTGAGCTGATGTTAAGCTCTGGCAACACAAATCTTGTATTTGGTTGAATATTTATATAATGAGTCTGTTTTACCCTGGAAATAACTAAAATAAGATTAAATGCAAGGCCTTAGAGACTATAAACTAAGTCTTAGTGCTTGTCATGAAGGTGTCCAAATCAGATAAGTTTGGGATTGTACACTTCTGGAATTGCTCCCATTCTAGAAAGTTCTGGCATACAAAATTAGCTTCAGGAAAAACTCTCTGGCCTCCTTCCCTTCCATGGACTTTCCTGCCTTTTTTTTTTTTTTTTTTAAGATTTTATTTATTTATTTCAGAGAGAAAGTGAGTGAGAGAGAGAGACAGAAAACACGAGCAGGGGGAGGAGCAGACTACCTGCTGAGCAGGGAGCCCGATGCAGGGCTTGATCCCAGGACTCCAGGATCATGACCTGAGCAGAAGGCAGATGCTTAACCAACTGAGCCACCCATGCACCCCATCCTGCCTTTGAGTATAAGGGATGGGGCCAAGATAACACAGCCAATTCTTAGACCTGTCCCTATCCAGGTCAGAAGGGAGCTTCATCTGGATTTGATACAGAAGTTTCATATGAATGAAGAAAATCATTTCTTTGGCCTTGTCCAAGAGATCTTACAGAAAATGGCTATAAAAAATAGGATTTAGATATGAGATGCTGAGTCCTGATAATCTCTAAATATCTCTAACCCAGGACCTAAACACCAGCCTTATTAAGAAAAGGACAAAAAGAGTGAGTGGGGACAGTTTCAGTCAACCTGGGGCAGCTTAAACCTGACCTCCACTAAACACCCAGACCTACTCTCCATGGGTTTGACATTAAGAAGACACTAGAAAAGACAGCAACTCTATCCCTAACAAGACATTAGGGCTCTGGGATTTTCTTCTGTTTAAGAGAGAAATTTTTTTTTGTTTACTCCAGTGTTTCCCAAAATTATTTCTTTCTAATTACATGTGTATAATATTCCATAGAACCACACTGGGGAAATCAAAGGAAAAATAATAGTAGTGTGACTTCATTTTATTTAGCTAAATAAAGTAGGATGTTCATTGAATGGTTTTTCCACTTCCTGTGTTTACAATTCACTTACACGAACAAGACCTATAATCATATATCTAACACAATTCAAAGAAAATGCAGTTTCTTCTTAACAAAATGTCCTCACTGTATAACATATCACAATTGACTGTTTATCTTTTATTTGCGTGATCTCATTTCATTCACACGGATTGTGCAGTGGCTGGCCAGTTAGAGACACTCGAGTAACTTTGGTTTAGAAAGGTTAAATGAGTTGCCAGAGGTCTGGCAATGCATAATTGAACAAACTGGCCTAAAATTCAAGCCATTAAACCTACTCAAAACATTCTGAACTCATTTAATCCAACACTTTTATTTCACAGATGAGAAAATCAGTGCTTAGAGGGATGAGATGACATCATCCAGCAGAAGGAGAGAGACAAGACCAATTCCACGTTCCCTACTTAAAGCTCATGCCGTGCATACTAAGCCATAACAGGACCTATACACATGACCAAATCAAATGACGTAGATAAACCAGGAACCCAGTATAAGGATAAAGGCCAGCTGGCTATCATGATGAGTCAAAGAACAGATATAGGGCGGCTTTAATTAGAAAACTTGTGAACTGCTTTTTTTTTTTAAACTCACAAGTGTTAGTTTTCCTTTGCAGGAAGAACACCATAAAAGGATTATTACTTTAAGCAGGCATTAGTTATTTAGATGAGATTATTTTTTAAAGGTGCCTACCTTACATACATCATAACGCTAAAAACTGAAGATGGTATTTTTAATACCACTGTATGCTTTGCATGACAACTGTATTAATCCCCAAACTCAGTGACACTGGTAAGAGTACGTGCCTTCTCCGGTTTCACTAGATAGCAAATAACACACAAGCTACTGACCAAAAACTGGACCCTGAAGACAAAACGGTATGTACATGCTCAGAAAACTCTTGTGGCATGAAATAGAAATATTGAAAGGGCAATTCTCCAATCTTTTGAAGATTTCCAACAATCGAATAGGATAAAGTGTATATATATGTAAAGTGGAGGTGATTTACTATTATGGTTTGTCAGACGGTTAAATTTTATTCTTAAATTCTAAAATTCTTAAATTAAAAGTTCACATTATTCTTCACAATTCACAAAGCTGCCAACTGAATTTATTCTTATGAATTGAGCTCCAAATAGATAAATTATATTTTGTTAGTGTGAGGAACACAAAAGAAGAGTAAGACAGTTTCTACCTCTAATCAGGAAGATAAAATATATATTCCTTTTTAAAAAACTTTTTTATTCATTCATGCAATTGTTTATTCAACAAACATAATTTCTGTTCCTTGTATTAATGTATACTATAGACTCATGAAGAATTAAATACTATACTTTGAGAATTTTCAAAATAACTGTTTAGTGATTCCAGAATCACCTGATAAAGAGGAATATTTAAATTGTAACTTAAATATTTAAATGTTTTGCAAAGCTTTGATAAAATTTCTTATAAAAGAATTACCTCCTATTTTAGTTGACAAATTACTTATTTTCTATCCTTATCATGGAACAATTGGGTTGATGAGATGTATCATTCAACTCTAGTTCCATAATTATGTATTTGCATGCAAAACACAATTGGCATCTCATTTACCTTATTTCTGTTCCTTTGAATTCAAGTAAACATATTTCGTCCTAGATTTTTATGTATCTTGAATTCCTATTTTCTCTTGATAAAGCAAACAACACCATCAAATATCTCCCTGAAAATTGGAAAACTAAAAGCCTGTATTTGAAGTGGCAAAAAATAAAATTACTCTTACTTTTTAGGAACAGAAAAGCTGGTTATCATTGAAGTTTGGGAAATGACTACTGTGTGTCATAATAAACAAATATGTCTATTCCCTTTATTCCTGTCACCTAAACATATTAATATAATTTTTCCAGGTTTTCCATTGAATTGTAAGGTGGAAATATGGCTCAGATGGTAACAGAGGTTTAAAATGAAAAGACCTAAGTGTGAAATCATTCTATATATAATAATATCTGATTCATGAAACTATCAAAAATACCATGTTCTCTTTGCATGTGAAGGGACATTAGCAATAGATGTTAGCCACCTGCAGAGTGAAGACTGACTCACCAAAGTACGGTCATTGCTCTCACCTGCATTCAGTACAACTTTAATTCATATTAAGCATTTATGAAGGAATAAGCCAATTTCACAAATATCAGTTAGAGCTGTTTGCTGGTGTGCCTTGAAGCAGTTCTATCACACTCTTCCTATAACACATTTTCTAACAAAACTACTATCACAATTGGTTCTTTGAAGATTGAAATTGGATTTGTAGTCATGTATATACTGTGGGGTTATAATGCTTACACATTATTAACTACCGGTGCTAGGACTCAGGTGGAAATATTTTTATGTTTCTGTCTAAACAGCTAAAATATTGTGGCTGTTAGCTTTATGTGTGTGAGGTAATTCCATAATCTGCTGACAAAAACAAAATTTAAAGTATAATATTTATTGAGAGTATAGGTCTCTCTCATTCCTAACAAAAAGGATTTTTTTCCCTATGATGGATATATACTTGTTACAAATACATACACATTCTCCAAGAGTAGAGATGCTCCTCTTTCTCAGGGGTAAATATGTCAGGTGCTGTGCCTAGACCACATTTCTTGAAAGCAGGAGTCATGCATATGTTATCCACCTCTGTAATCCTGAGAGTGTCCACTACATACAAAGTACCCATTAAATAAGTGATACTGAATTTTAATGAAAACCTAATCATAAGCCCAAGTTTCTTACAACTTCATATATAATGATTGTGCACTTTCCCCTTTACAACCTTACAAGATTAAGGGTCATTAGGAATCACGATCCATCCATCCTGAGCCCAGTGAAATATTAGATACAAAGAAAGCCCACCATAATAGATGTGTTTCCAAGTAGAGAGACTTTATGTAATATTAGTAGACTTTCACATGAGCATAAAATATTGATTTTTACATACCACATACAAAATTACTAATTATATACATGTTAAAAACAAATCATTCAGGTCAACTGGGCTTTGTCTTTAATTGCAATATGCTTTAACCTAAGATTATAATGCTCTTACTAGTTTGTGCCACTCCAACAAGTACAAATCAGGCAACTCCCTGTGCCACAGAGAGTTTGGGTTAGGTTTACATATAACTAACAGTCACGTTGGTTATCTTCAGAGGTCAAGCACAAAAGCAAGACTCAAATTTCTAATTATTTGAGACAATATATTAGATCTATCATTATTAAACATTTCAGGAGAATGGACTATAAATCAGAATATTTCCCTAATCTTGACATCTCTTGTTACCTTGTTATAAACAATTCAGCATTAAGATTACACCTATGATATGTGTATGCTTCTTCAAAGGAATCTGAAAGATTGCCTGTGACCTTTGGCTTATTTGTGAAATCAACATACATGAGTTAGCTTATGTCAACATCCATCATCTCATTATTTAATAAGAAGGTCAATAACACTCAAGTGTTTAAAGATAAGTCTGCATCAAGCTAAACATGATCGCTCTGGTAAGTCAAAGGAAGTAAGGAGAAGGACACTTAAATGTTACAAAACATGTCACATTCCTGCTTTGTTTTACTCCTCTAGCACACACTTGGTTAGCTATCCTCTTATGAGTTAAGGCAGGAGCACAGAGTATGCGTGCTTCTATCCATTTGAAATCAATATTTTCTGGATAACTGTGCTGGGGATAGTAAAAATTTCTTATAATCTGATCTAATTTTTTCAAAATGGCACCGTTTAGGCACTTCACTCTAATTCTGAAGAAAAATAATAAACAGATGAACTTGAATATTTCAAGTATCTGAGACTATAAATATTTCAAGCTTATTTCTTGCATGAAACCTATTAATTTCCATAGGTAGGTCTGTGACTAAATGGGATGTGATAATGAAGCTTACTGCTATACTATTTGTTAGGCAGTGGCTCTATGGTATATGGAGAACTTTCACTCTCTGTAAATAATAAAAAAAATACAAAAGTATAGACCTCAGGGACACTGAGGATCCAACTCTTCTAGAGCATTCCAGATAGCATTAAAAAAATGCTCATTTGTTCAGCAAGCATTTATTTGAGCAGTAACCACATGCAAAGCACTGTTAAGGGGTTGGGATGGAGCAAATGTCATGACCAGCTGTATATTGCAAACAGATGTACTACAGAGCAACTCTTACTCACTATGCTTGTTTATAATAGTCTTAGTACAAGCAGATAATTTGTCCTCAATAGAAGTAGGAAACAATTTGAGAATAAAAGAAAAAATCTTCAGATGCAATGGTTTTGTGTAACATCTTGTCTATCATGTTTTATAATACTGGAGAAACTTTGGCCAATTTGACTTAGAAATGGAATGTAACTTTGCTTACAAAAATTGCTATTAAACTCCTGCTTAAGGTGTTCTAATTTTCTGTGAGCGCACTAAAAATGAAAAATAAATGTGAATAAAATGTAAAAAAAAAAAAAGGAAACAAATTCCATCTATATAATACCACTGTTTGTTTGAACTTAAAACTTGAGTATTTCTGCCAATGCATTTGCAGCTTGTTTCTACCATGCCAATCAAATGAATGAGCTTCAGGAAATGAACTGTATACCTGATAACCTCTTGTGGGTACACAGGCAAAAATATAGATCAGTAGATGCATTATTCTAATATATTCAGTAGAGGAGCTAATAATATTTGATAAAGCAAATTCTTAAAATTCAAGACATCCCATTTGTCCTTTAATCTAATGTCTTATAATTAGAAATTTTTAGTAAAGACAGCTTCATTCATATGAAATTCAAATTTTAAAAAATACTTAGGTATCTGTCATCATATCTCTCTGTTAACATCAAAAGGAGATAGAGTACACCAAAGCAAACATTCCCAAAGAGATGAATTTAGCAAATAAAAACAGAAAATCAAAATGAGCTATTAGAGCTCTTGGAGAAAGAAAGAAGAAAAGAAGGAAAGAGAGAAAGAAAGAAAGAAAGAAAAGACAAGACCAAAGGGTGGAAAGAAAGAAAAGAGGAAAGGATGGAAAGAAGGAAAGGAGAAAGGGAAGGAGAAAAGGAGAAAGGGAGGGAGGAAAGAAAGAAAAAAGATTTGATCCACTATCAATCAGGGAGGAATGGGCCAAATATCCTCAAAGGGCACGAAGGCTAAACATCAGTGCAGCCACTCCCTTTGCAGTGTTGCTGATATTTAAGAGAGGCACCACTGCCAAGGGAATGGCACAGCCATTAATCCACTTCAACGAGCTAACACCCAGTAGTCCTGCCAACCACATCCCTCTTCCCCCAAGCCTTATGAAACGCACCACCAAATCTTGTTGATATTACCTCCTACGTAGTCTTTAAATTAATCCATTTCTTTTTCTTCCCCCACCTACACCTTAGAATATACAGTCATCTCCTCTTTCCATCCAGCCCACTATCTGGTCCCTGGTTTCCACTCTTCCCTCCCTTTAATCTCTTTCCTGCCTGGCGAGCAGAGACATCTTTTCAACATGCAAAATTATAACCTGACATCCTTGCTTAAAAATTTTTTTAATAAGGTTCCTTCATTCTTCGAATAAAGACCAACATTGTCAACATGGCCAACCAGAATGTGACCCCTGCATATTTCTCCAGCTTCTTCTACCTTATTTTCTATGGCTCCAGCTGCAGTCCTCTTTGACTTGCCAAGGTCCCCCTCCTACCACATGAGATTTCTTCATGTTGCTACTTTTGCCTACAATGTTTTTCTTCTAACTCCCACTTGTTTATTAATTGCCAGTCACTTTTCTAGATCTCAATGCAGACATCACTTCCTCAGGGAAGCCTTTGCAATGCTCTCCCTTATCCCTACCCCATATTGGCTGGGATATTCTCGGCATTTTGTACTCCATAGTATTTCACAGAACTGCATACATATTGTGTGGTAATTAGATGATTATTATTAATCTTTGTCACTAGACTGTAAGCTCAATGAAGAGAAAAACCATGTACGGTTTTCTCATCATTTTAACCACAATATCTAGCAAAGTGTCGGACACATAGTGAGCAAGCATTATTTCTTGAATGAAGAATGAATATGCCAATGGAGTCATTAACAAGTGGTTAAAGCAACAATAATCTGCTTATTTCCATTTACCAGAATCATTTTGATCAGAGTTTGAATGATGAAATTACATTACTTCAAATCTCATAATGAACAAATTGAAAGATTTTATCTAAACTCTCTAGCATTTTTGGCATTTCATAGATATGGCCACAATGAAAAGATTATTAGCATCCTCCTTGAGTTATAATAGAAACTCAGAATGTTGTTGCTAAATTAGGCTTTAACAATTTTCTGGTATAGTTTCTCATATTGAAAGAGTCTTAGGAGATCCTCAAAAGGTCATCCATCCTGTTGGTGACAGAGCAGGGATGAATATCAGCCATTTAAACTCTCAGTTTAATGTGGCTTTTTTTTTTTTCCTATAACTATGCTGCAATTTCTGGGTTTTATGGCTTCATTTTCATATTAAAAATTTGGAACAACTTGTAAGTACCCATAAGAGAAATATCTCCAAATGGTTAATTTTGTCATATCATTTAGATTTCTGCTTTAAAGTATTAAATAAATAGCAATACTTTTAGAAAAGTAAAAAAACAAGCCCAATTTTATAAGAAATGAAGTACTTTCATGCCTTATTTGCAATTTACATGGTATGCCTTAAATAAGGGTGAGAAAGGAATGGTACATGTTTCCCTGGTTTCTTAATATTCTGAAGCAGAGAATTTTTCCAGTTAAATCTGGTCTGTAATTCAGTTTATAAAAACCCAAAAGGAAGGTAGGTTTTGAGGAAGTGGTTGGGGAAGTGACACAGCGGATGGAAAAGCAGTCGGTTACAATTGGCATGTGACCTTGGACTGTCACTCCCCTCTGTAGATTCTACTTTCCTTATCTGTACAATCAGAGGGTTGGTCTAAATCATGGGCTTTGTCTGTTGATGGGCTTCCAAGATCCCCCTAAGCCCTTTATTGTGTGTATTTCTGAGAAGAGAGTCCATAGCTTCTATGTGATTGGAGAAGGGCTTGGGACATTTAACAGGTTAATTGCCTCTGTACTAATAGCCGAGATCCTTCTTAACTTCTGAAAGGTAATAAAGCTATAATTATAAATTCAGACAGAAAATAGAAATTTGTAAAATTATTAGCATAGGTAATAAGATTATTTGAAGAGCATAACCTAGACAAAGGAATACTCCTATCATTAACCATACACTTAAGTGTTAGCTAAAGAACTACCATAGAAGCCCAGCCCAGATTTTCCATAAGTAGCATCAATTGCCCAGATGATACAAAACATGTGATAAATCTCAATATGTCACAGGTTTTTAGTCCTGCCTTTTTATTATCAGTGTTTTAATGATCAATCAAGGCAGCCTGCTACATAGAATTACATGGAGTGGAAACAATCCAGAGCAGTTTGCTGGCAAATAAAGCTACTTTCTTACATAGTTTTCAAAATATCTATTTGAAAACCATTTTGATTATAACTTTCAGATAGTTGAATAGCCACAGTTGCTATGCAATGCATATAATTATTAGACACAGAAATAAAAATCACTCTTATTCACTTAATTTCTTCTTACCTTTCCTTATTCACTTAATTTCTTCTTACCTTTCCTTCTTAATAAATATTCCTAATTATCCACCAGGCGTCAGGTACTCTTCTAGACACGTGAAATATTGGTGAACAAAATAAATATATTTCATCCTCATGGGGCTTGTATTTTAGGAGGGTACAAATAAAATAATAAACATATATAAAAAGTAAGTTGGGGGCACCTAGGTGCCTCAGTCGGTTAAGCATCCAGACTCTTGACTTAGGTTCAGAGCATGATCTCAAGGTCTTGAGATTGAGCCCCACATTGGGCTCCATGCTCAGTGCAGAGTCTGCTTGACATTCTCTCTCTCCTTTTCCATCTGCCCCACCCCCACTTGTGCTTGCACACATGCACACACATGTTCTCGCTCTCTCTCTCTCAAATAAATGAATTCTTTAAAAAAAAAGTAAGTCATTTATGATTCTTAAAAGTGATGCATGTAAAAAAGGAAAAAGTAAAGAGTAGGAAGACTGGGAACACCAGAGGTGAGGAGAGTGGTTCCAATCTCAAACAGGTCAGGGTAGGCCTCACCGAGAAGGTATCATTTAACAAACACCTGAGATGAGGGAGTGAGCCTAGTATATAACCTGGGAAGAGCCTTCCAGACAGAGGGAGGCACCAGGGCAAGGGAGTACTTGATTTGTTCAAGGAATAGCAAGGAGGCCATGGTGCCAAGGAAATAGCAAAAATCTCTGCTGCTGTGGTCACAAAATTTATGAAATTTCATCTTCCAGTTGACACCTCATTTTCTATCACTTACCTGTTTAAAATGAAAGTCATAATATCTTTTGCATAATCCTACTAGAGTCTCATATTTGTCAAAAATACAAAGTTCTCCTGAGAATTTTTAAATCACCCCAAAACCACGATCTCTGGTTGGTATGCAATTTGACTCTATCTCCACAAACATATATTTGCAAATGAACTGCTATGTGATAAGCAAATATGCCATTTAATAAGAGATGATGTCATTATAAAGAAATCAAGCAAAAGATCTTCAGTTTGACACTTTGTCAGTTGGGCACAAAGCATTTGTTATATCCCAACAAAGAGAGATTGCAAGATTCATAGCTAACATGAAAGCACCCCTTCTTTCTGAAATGTCACTGTTCTTTTGGTATTTATTACATTGTTCATTTCATTAACTTTCTTCCAGAAAATGAAACAGTCGGAGGGACGCCACGAATTCCGTTTGGAGGCATCTTTGAGCTCGCGGAGTAGACACCATGAGCAAAGCTCACCCTCCCGAGTTGAAAAAATTTATGGACAAGAAATTGTCATTGAAATTAAATGGTGGCAGACATGTCCAAGGAATATTGCGGGGGTTCGATCCGTTTATGAATCTTGTGATAGATGAATGTGTGGAGATGGCAATTAGTGGGCAACAGAATATTGGAATGGTGGTAATACGAGGAAATAGTATCATCATGTTAGAAGCCTTGGAGCGAGTATAAACAATGGGTGTGTTCATCAGAAGAAATCAACTGCTTCCACATGTCCCCTCCATAGTACCTGTTTTACTACAATATAAAAATCAGGTCATGTGCATTTTCATATTGAACTTTTTTGTTAAATAAACTTTTATAATAGTCAAAAAAAAAAAAAGAAAATGAAACAATCATAATCACTGTACACTTTTCATAGCACTTATCTGGGTAAGTACCTCCAAAAAAGAATACATACATAAAAGTAGTCCTTTTTTTTTTTTTTTTTTTTTTGAGAAGAGGGTCCGTCAGCCCCCCCCCAAGTAAGCATCTTATTCCTGCCTAGTGCCTTCCATGAAAATGTGCTGTGATCCCGAGACTTTACAAATGTAACATAGAACGTATACAACTATACCTTGCCCAGCTGATCCTTTTTGCCAAAGCCAGTGGCAGCTGCGATGCTCCCTGCTCCCTCCACGGTCTTCTGTGCTACTGCTGTCACCCCTGTGACCACCGCCTCACCAACATTTGTCACTTGCTCTTTGGTCTTCTCAGCCACTGGGATAAATCCAGAACAACAACAGATTAAGGGACAGTGGAACAACAGGGACTGAAACTAATTTCACTTCCACTAGCTGTCAACTTCTACAGACCTGTATTTGCATGTACTATAAATAACTGAAGTGTCAGAAGAAATAAAACCTCAGAGATATTTAAGTGAGTATGGTTTAGACAAACATTAAATCTTTGCTAAGATATGTTGCTGTAATCATGCAGAGAGTAAAATGTGCTTCAGATGTAATGATCACAAATAGAACCTTTGAGCGACTGAGGTTTGGTTAACATTTTACTAAGGAAAGTTTAGAGAAGTCAATGATTACAGATGCAGCTATTGTGGTATCAGGTATGTACTTCTTTATTTCATTTTCAACATCAATTCTTTAATCTCACCCAGCATATTCATTTTCACGACACCTTCTGAGTCACACTAACAACACATAGTTGCTCATGTTACCATCAGAAATGAACAATACAGATGACATGATACTAAATATAGAAAACCTGAAAGACGCCACCAAAAAACTACTAGAATTGATAAACAAATTCAATAAAGTTACAGGATACAAAATCAATCTACAGAAACCTGTTGCATTCCTATACACCAATAATGAAGCGGCAGAGAGAGAAATTAAGAAAACAATCTCATTTACAATTGCACCAAAAATAAGAAGATGTGTAGGAATAAATGTAACTAAAGAGGTGGAAGCTCTGCACTCTGAAAACTATAAAACACTGATAAAAGAAAGTGAAGACAACACAAAGAAACGGAAAGACTTTCCATGCTTATGGCCTGGATTTAACAAATATTGTTAAAATGTCTGTACTACCCAAAACAATCTACACATTTGATGCAATCCTTATCAAAATATCAACAGCAGTTTTCACAGAACTAGAGCAAACAATTCTAAAATTTGAAAAAGACTTCAAATAGCCAGAGCAAACTTGAAAAAGAAAATGCAAGGCTAGAGGCATCATAGTTCTAGACTTCAAGTTATATTACAAAGCTGTAGTGATCAAAACAGTATGGTACTGGCACAAAAAACAGACACATAGATCAATAGAACAGAATTAAAAGCCCAGAAATAAACCCACAACTATATGGTCAATTAATCTTTGACAAAGTAGGAAAGAATATCCAGTGTGAAAAAGACAGTGTCTTCAACAAATGCTGCTGGGAAAACTGGATAACTACATGCAAAAGAATGAAATTGGACCAGTTTCTTACATCATTCACAAAAATAAAGTCAAAATGGATTAAAAACCTAAATGTGAGACCTGAAACCATAAAAATCCTAGAAAAGAACACAGGCAATAATTTCTTTGACATTGGCCATAGCAACTTTTTTCTAGATTTGTCTCCTGAGGCAAGAGAAATAAAAGCAAAAATAAATTATTCGGACTAGATCAAAATAAAAAGCTTCTGCCCAGCAAAGGAAACAATCAACAAAACTAAAAGGCAACCTATGGTTGCGTAGGTATCCGATAAAGGGTTAGCATCCAAAATATATAAAGAACTTACAAACCTGAACACCCAAAAACCAAATAATACAACTGAAAAACGGGCAGAAGACATGAACAGACATTTCACCAAAGAAGACATCCAAAGGGTAATACACATGAAAAGATATTCATCATCACTTACCATCAGGGAAGGGCAAGTCAAAACTACAATGAGATATCACCTCACACCTGTCAGACTGGCTAAAATCAACAACACAAGACACAAGTGTTGGCGAGGATATGGACTAAAAGGAACCCTTGTTCACTGTTGGTGGGAATGCAAACTGGTACAAACACTGTGGAAAACAGTATGGAGGGCCCTCAGAAAGTTAAAAATAGAAATACCCTATGATCCAGCAATCACACACACATTCTTAGAGTATTTACTCTAAGAATACAAAAACACTAATTCAAAGGGATACACACACCCTGAAGTTTATAGCAGCATTATTTACAATAGCCAAGAAATGGAAGCAGCCCAAGTGTCCACTGAGTGATGAATGGATAAAGATATAATTAATATATATATACACACATATAATGGAATATTATTCAGCCATAAAAAAGAATGAAATCTTGCCGTTTGCAACAACATGGATGGAACTAGAGAGTATAATGCTAAGTGAAATAAGTCAGAGAAAGACAAATATATGATTTCACTCATATGTGGAATTTATGTTTTTATTTTTTTTTCCTATGTAGAATTTAAGAAACAAATGAGCAAAGGGAAAGAAAAGAGAGAGAGACAAATGAAGAAACAGACTCTTAATTATAGAGCATAAACTAATGGTTATTGGAGGGGAGGGGGGTAGGGGGTGGGTTCAATAGGTGATGGGGATTAAGGAGTGCACCCATGGTGAGCACCAGGTGATGTACAGCATTATTGAATCACTATATTGTACACCTGACACAAATGTAACACTGTATGCTTGCTAACTGGAATTAAAATAAAAACTGAGAAAGACAAAAAAATGAACAAACATCCCTTACTCTTAAGGGATGGTTATGAAGAAACTTTGATCCTTTTATCAAACGTCAAGTGGTTGAAACAGGGTTTTTAATAAAAATGTTGATTTTCAACAATTTTAATGGTAACAAAAGAGCTAGGAATTAAGTGTAAAAATGAAGTTTGTTGAGCAAACTTACAATTTCTTTTCACAAAACAAAATACAATATGGTGATTCAGTAGTTTTTTTAATAAGTTAAACATCTAGAGAAGACAGTGTAAATAGTTTGGATTAGATTTAGAAGCAGACTTAATCTCATATCAAAAATTCTCCAAGACTATATCTGATATAATTGTTGAATTAATCTTTCTCTATTACCTCCATGCAATTGCCAAATAAAAGAAACTCCAATAAAAAAAGTTTGTTTAAATTAAATGAAGAGTTCTATGAAAAACAAAAGAGAGCTTCTGCTCTTTTAATAACTCAAGGTCAATAGAGAAATAAAACAACCGCTCTTCATCAAAACCTTATAACATTTATACTCATAAAGCCTATATCTTGCATCTCTTATGTCCATCTATGTAATGTTAGCCTTCTTTCCTTTTTGCCTCACAAACTCTTTTTTCTGCTTTTTTCTCAGATTTCAGGAATTTGGGGTTTTGAGTGATATTTTTCCTCAGGCCCTCTCCTAAGCATAAGAGACAATTTTTGTTTGTTTGTTTTTGGTTATGCTTTATGCTTGCGTACATCCTCTCCAGATAATCCCCAGCCCAAGGCATTGGCTGAGCTGCACTGTCAGCTGTTAACTTGGCAAATGTTATATGCTAGTCACATGATTATAGTACAGATTGCATGTCACCCATTGCAGAAGGCCAATGATTGAATAATGTGGACAAAGCAACTGGATTTTGATAGCAGGTCAGGGAAGTAAGGTGGTCTGTAAGGACAGATACTTACTCTTTAGTTCTGGGCAATGTGGGGAAGCTGAAGTGACCCTAGAGTCTAAAATCAGGAAGAGTCCCCAGAAGGTGTTGCTCTATATTTGCCTTTTGCCACTTCTGGGGATACAGTCAATGCCTCCTAACACGTAATGGCTATTCCCAAAGCAAAGTTCAATTTAAATGCCAGTGAGAAGCTGTTCTGGAGATTTCATGTTTTTAAACATTTCCAGAATGTTGATCCTTCAAAAATAGTGAATTGTGAGGTTTAACTTGTCATATTTTTTCTTTTCCAAGAACATGAATAGAAAATTTTGCTTGAAAAATGAACTTTTTATTGTTACAATATCTCAAAGACAAGAATAAATTTTGATCTTTTTACAGATTATTTTTCTACCAGCCACGAAAGGTTATTTTTATAATATCTAGACCATTCTTTGTATATGTATATACATTAATTTATTTTTAATGCACATAAACTTCACAGTAAAATGCACTTTGTACTTTATCATAATTTCATCAGGTTTTGTCATTGTAAGAACAAGTAAATTAGTTATATTACAAAATGACAGAGTGTACATGTAGCAATGATAGACACATTTTAAAAGAGTACTGTAGGACTTGTTTACCTAGTGGATTATCCAGTCATCTTAAGGCCCTGTGCCCCCTGTTAAGGACTTTTACACTATTTCTCTGTTCATTGACATGCCAAACAAAAGGGTGACAAAACAAAAGGAAATAAGACACATTCAAATTGGTGAGATTTTTCATGTAATAAATGATATTCATTTTTAAGGGAAAAGACCTTATAACCAGGATCAAAAAGGATACTTTCCTCCCAACTAAGATAGTATAATATTTTATGTTCTCCCCCAAATGTGCCAGTCTTTCTCAATTTTTTCATATAGCTCTGTCTGGCCAGAAGCTTTGATCCTTCTCAGATATCTATCTGTTTACTCAGCAAATTCGAGCTGCTGTTAAAATCCACCTCAAATGTCAAATTCTATATTAAAAACCTTTCCTCCCAACAAGTGTCCTGTTTCTCCTCCTGTGATCTCATAAAATTTTAGATACATCTCTGCTATGGAACTGTTTACATCATGCCAGAATTATTCATTTCCCAGTGTGTCTCTCCACCCCCACCAGCCTATTTAAAGTTCATTAAAATCAGAGATCCTGTCATTTTTCTTTATATTATTTCACAGCAGATACTCAATAAATTATTTTGAATGAATTAAAAGGAATTTTGTATATTCTGTAATTTATTCATTAACTTTGATAATTAGATTTAATTTGGCTTTAAGTCAAAAATAAAATTTCAGAAAGAAAATGTGGCACCAACTTTTCAAATAGATACAATAAATTTAACCTTTGATCTTAAACACAATCATAAAATTAAGAAGATCTAGCTTTGAATTGTACAAATTATATATCTGAGGAAAATAAATTTATATTATAAAACATTTTGATAAATTATAACATGTTGAAATTAGTTGTGTTCATTATCATGTAACAAATTTCTGTTTATAAGAACCAAAACTCAGAAAATCTCCAGTAATAGGAAATTATTTATACCATACTTTCATGAGAAAAAAAATTAAGTAAGCTTTTATCAACATCTATTTTTTAAAGCAGCTTCAAAGACATGTCATTCAGTACATCCAGTTTAAATACACTCTCATATTTTTCTATAACATTTTCTATAGCATAGCATTAAGTTGACAACTGCAACAATAATGAACTGAGATCAAATAGCTAAGGTGTAAGGAAGAGATTTTTAGATTTTATCATGAGATTATCTAACTGGGAGAAATTCTTTTTCTTGGAATTTTTTAGGTAGAAAACTCCTGGCCTAACTTAAGTTTACTGAAGTCTATATTTCTGAAAAATAAGTAATGGGATGAATCTTGAAGAAATTTTTCTTTTGACATTAGAGGATAATGTTATAGACTGTATAATAGTTTCTCACTTCCCTGCTTTAAGACTAATTACAATAATAACATTTATTTAGCACTTATATTATGTAGACTAAATAAACATTTTAGACCAAGTATAATAACCATTCTTCTCCTTAACCATGGAGGTAATTATCTTAAACTTATTTATCTTTATACTTGGAATTTGGAATTTTATGTTAAATAATCCTACTCATTGCCTAATATGGGAGAAGGATGGTATTTACAGCAGATTTATCCCATTGCATTTCTCATAGTCAGGCTACTTATGACATTTTTGATACTTTGCTATTGCCAGGGTAGTTGATTAGTACAATGGCTGTAAATATTACCCACATCAAAATCGTCATGGTCTTGCTGCTTAGCAGCATTTTCCATGGTGCTCTCTGGAACACTGGTTTCACTGAATCCTAGTAACTACTGAAATAAGGTCAAATAAATTTGAGAAGTCCTGGATTAAACCATATTATGAAAATTTCTTTACTATGGAATATCTCAGATTCTTCAGTATGCTAAAGAAGACATGATACACAAAGTTTCTCAATATTATTAAACTGGGGAAACATAAGGTGACAGGCTACTGTTCTTCAGAAAACAAAATGCTGCCTTATTGTACAAACTTCAGTAGTGCGCGCACACACACACACACACACACACAAACTCATTGTGGAGAAGATGAAAACTCTGACTTTGTTAAAAGTTAGCCCTGCAGTCCATCTCCACAGTCTTCATTCAGTGATGTTATTAGTTGTATTCTTTAATTTTTACCACAGGCTCTAAATCTGGCCACAAGCTTATCCGCTGTCTAAACCACATGGATTCTTCGACTATCAAATGGAACACCATTAATCTAGCTAGGCTCTTCAGACAGTACCGTCTCCAACTGTCTACTATCCAGGTCTTATTCAAATCATGCTTAATAACATCATATTTATAAACAGTCCCTAGAAGTCAACACAGTTCATGTACTTGCCTAGTTCTGGGCATTACGTATTGATTGGATTGCAACAGAGCAAATACAGGCAGCATACTTTAATCTAGCTTCTAGCAGAATCGGTTTCAAAGGTTCTATTTTCATTTTGCGCCCTCATTTATTTTCAAAAGTATATGCATATAAAATAGTCATGAAATATTTTTCTCCTCTAGCTGTAAAAATGTTGTAATTTCATTATTCTAGGTATTTGTGCACATTAAGTCTCTTTATTCTTTTACAGATGAGGAAACTAAATCACAAAAAGATTATGAATCCTGCAGAAAATCACATAGCTCGTAAGTGGTAAGCAGAAATTTGAGCCAAGGAAGTCTGGCTCCAGTGTCACGGTATCAACCACAAAACTGTAGTAATACTCCCATTTGATTTTCTCCATTTCCATTTTATAATTCAGTAATAGGAAGACGGTATTTTTCTGAGACACTATTACATTTACTGCTATCTGATCATATGAATTATATTTCTGATTATATATCCTGTTTTACCCAATCTGTCAAGCAGCTTGGAATACATACAACATGTAACTGAATCAGGCAAGTCTGTGGGCTCTTAAGATTATTAAATTTTGGTTCTCCTTTCATTTTTCTGTCTCTAACATACTCCTCATCATCACCACCATAATTTTCATTTTTGATATTAATTTATTGCAATCTTCTTATAGACCCATTCAAATTCTTGGTAAAATCGTGCCAAATAGATATAAATACAATAAATACTTCACTGATCATTCCAAGGGTGTTTCTTAAAATGTTTTCTGAATCATCAAGGAAATGTTATACTGAGTATCGTTTAATGTCAGAATGCTTTATTATACTGTACAGAAAATTTGACATTAATCCTTTGAAAACTGGCAATTCTTATACGTAATTTATGGTAGCAGTTTGCCAAGACACAATGTTTCAGAATATTTAAATGTGATATTACCATAAATTAAACATATCCGGTCAATTCAGAGGCATCATTCTTGATAGTGGAATACATTGTTTTATTTATCTATAATAAATATTTACTTACTTAAACCATTTAATAAAGAATTAAAGTTAAACAAAGCTGATATTCCCTTAGAATACTTCTCTAGGAACACAGTGGCTGTTTACAATTACATTCTCAATGATTAATGCTTACTAGATATTTTCAATATCATTCTTGGATATGGGCCCCATGGAGCTTACCTGTTGTCACACCATGAACCACTCCTTCCTTGGTTTTGGAGCCTATAAAAACAAATTCAAAACATAAACATAAGTCTCAAACTGGCCTTATATTGCTGATTAGCTAGTTTTAAATACAACTAATAAAAAAAAGTCTCAATCTTTAGAAGCCCATATAGAAAAATATCCTTAGAGGGCATAAAAGCTAAAACAAGGAATTCCAGTAATCATACAACAAATAGAAGAAAGCAAAACCAGCAGGAGGTTCTTTCCAATTAAAATTTTAACCCACAGGGGCGCCTGGGTGGCTCAGTCGTTAAGCAACTGCCTTCGGCTCAGGTCATGATCCCAGGGTCCTGGGATCGAGCCCCACATCGGGCTCCCTGCTCAGCGGGAAGCCGGCTTCTCCCTCTCCCACTCCCCCTGCTTGTGTTCCCTCTCTTGCTGTCTCGCTCTCTCTGTCAAATAAATAAAATCTTAAAAAAAAATTAAAATTAAAAAATTAAAAAATAAAATTTTAACCCACAATGAAGAGTTATTTTTTTAAGTTTTCACTTTAATTCCAGTTAGTTAACAGAGTGTTATTAGTTTCAAGTGTGCAATATAGTAATTCAACATTTCCATGTGTTGACAGCTGCTATAAACATTGGGGTGCATGTATCCTTTTGAATTAGTGTTTTTGTATTCTTTGAGTAAGTAGCCAGTAGTGCATTTGCTGGATCATAGGGTAGATTTATTTTTAACTTTTTGAGGGACCTCCATACCATTTTCCACAGTGGTTCCAACTCCCAATGAGGACTTTTTATCCCCTTGTGTCCCTCTTCAATAATGGATTTTGCCCAGAAATAAACCCACACTTATTTGGTCACTTAACCTACAATGAAGGAGGCATGAATATACAATAGGGAAGACAGTCTCTTCAATAATCAACTTACAGAGGGAAAAATAAAAGGTGAGATAACACTGGGGCTGGGCGGGAAGATGATCTTAGGTTCAGAACTGTAGAAGCTATACTAAAGTACAGGAGAGCAGAGAGGTTAGTCAACCCATGAAACTCAAGTAGAAGGGAAGAAAAAGAAGAAATTAACATTCATTGAACACCTATTATGTAAAAGGCATTTTAATCTTGTTTAATCCACTTAATACAGGCGAATTATGCCCACTTTATAGCTGAAGAAATTGCAATTCAAAGTTAAATGATTTGCCTAAAGTCACACAGGCAATAACTAGCTATTGATACCAATATTAGCATATTGATATGACCCTAAACCTATACGCTTTCCACTAAGCCAAGCAAACTTTTAGGAGGAATACAGCTTTTAAAAAAATAGCTCATTAATATGTATTAAAACTAAGTTTAACAATTTTATTCATGAGCTCTCTGATGTTGGATTTTTCAGTGTGACACTAGCTGTTTTTTGTGTTGGGTCTTTTTTTTTTTTTTTTAGAAAAAGAGAGAGCTGGGTGGAGGGCTAGAGGGAGAGGGAAAGAGAGAATCTTAAGCAGGCTCCATGCCCAGTGCAGAGACTGATGTGGG
Organism: Neomonachus schauinslandi; assembly: GCF_002201575.2. Taxonomy (NCBI): domain Eukaryota; kingdom Metazoa; phylum Chordata; class Mammalia; order Carnivora; family Phocidae; genus Neomonachus; species Neomonachus schauinslandi. Next base: position 130,635,746 of record NC_058404.1, on the reverse strand, counting down.
GCTCAATCTCACGACCCAGATATCATGACCTGAGCCCAAATCAAGTCAGATGCTTAATCAACCTAGCCACCTAGGCACCTCTACACCAGTTTTTTAATTAAATTTTTTTTTTTTTTTGGAGAAAATAACAGTGGATTGGAGATTCATTTGAAAACTACCCTGTAAGTAAAATAATCTATTTCTATCAGACATAGAAGAATATAAGGAAATGAGGGCATAAAAACTGAGAAAATATTTAAATCTATATTTGGAGATTAAACTAGGTACTAATCTTCAGTTTAAAAATGCACTGGTTTAAAAAGCTTTCCTAAGCATGTTAGAAATAACAGTAAACACTTTAAAACAAAGGAAAAAAAGCATTAGGGAATCTCAGGTTCCCCATCACTAAGATGACTACATAGAATTAATTAAATAATCTCTAAGAACTGGGTCCTTAAACTGGAGAGTGCAGCAGAACCAGTCAGGTGGGAGCGCTGGTTAAAAATGCTGACTGGCGGGCGCCTGGGTGGCTCAGATGGTTAAGCGTCTGCCTTCGGCTCAGGTCATGATCCCAGGGTCCTGGGATCGAGTCCCGCATCGGGCTCCCTGCTCCTTGGGAGCCTGCTTCTCCCTCTGCCTCTCTCTCTCTCTGTCTCTCATGAATAAATAAATAAAATCTTTAAAAAAAAAAAAAGAAAATGCTGACTGTTGTGTCAGAGCCTCAAATATTCAGGAAATACCAGGTACAGATATTTGCATTTTCTAATAACCCTCATGATCTAATTCTAATTCATGGGTCAAATTTATAAAACACTGGTCTTAGATGGCTTCAATATCCAAATTTATTTAAAATTTAGAAGCACATATCCACGATTTCAATAATACGATTGATAAAATGACCTAAATGAATATACAAGACTACGTTGAAAATGTTCACTAAATATTTTTATGAAAATACATAAATAAGGCATTAAGTGAAATTTGGATGCATATTTAAATTTACATTTTTACTAAACAGTCAAGAAAAGTATCTATGTTTAATAAAACAATTTAAATATAGTTAAGAAGTTTCCATTTGAATAATTTAAGGACCTCTGATAAAAATAAAACATATAATAAATGATAGCATTGTAATTAAGAATATGGGTTTTGCCCAGAAATAAACCCACTCTTATATGGTCAATTAACCTACAATGAAGAAGGCATGAATATACAATGGGGAAGACAGTCTCTTCAACAAGTGGTGATAAGAAAACTGCACAGCTACATGCAGAAGAGTGAAACACTTTCTTACACCACACACAAAAATTAACTCAAACTAGTAAAGACTGAAGTGTCAGACCTGAAACCATAAAACTCCTAAAAGAAAACATAGGCAGTAATCTCTTGGACATTGATCTTAGCAACATATTTATGCACATGTCTCCTGAGGTATGGGAAATAAAAGCAAAAATAAACTATTGGGACTACACCAAAATAAAAAGCTTTTTCACAGCAAAGGAAGCCATCAACAAAATTAAAGACAACTTAGTGAATGAGAGAGGATATCTGCAAATAAGATATTTGATAAGGGGTTAATATCCAAAGCATATAAAGAACTTATACAACTCAACACCAAAAACAACAAATAATCTAATTTAAAAATGGGTAGAGAACCTGAAGAGTCATTTTTCAAAAGAAGATATACAGACAGCCAACAGACACATGAAAAGATACTCAACATTACTAACCACCATATAAGTGCAAATCAAAACCACAATGAAATATAACCTCACATCAGTCAGAATGGTGAGTATCAAAAAGAAAGAAATAAGGGTTGGTGAGGATGTGGAGAAAAGGGAACCCTCATGAACTGTTGGTGGGAATGTAAAATGGTGTAACTACTCTGGAAAACAGTATGGAGGTCCTTCAGAAAATTAAAAATAGAAATACCATATGATCCAGTAGTTCTACTATTGAGTATTTACCTGAAGAAAATGAAAACACCTAATTCAAAAAAACATATGTATTCCTATGTTTACTGTAGCATTATTTACAGTAGCCAAGATATGAAAGCAACATAAATGTCCAATGATAGATGACTGGATAAAGAAGATATGGGGTGTGTGTGTGTACACAAATGGAATTGTGTGTACACAAATGGAATATTACTCAGCCATAAAAAAAGTATGAGATCTTATTTATCATCTGCAACAACAACATGGATGGACAATAGAGGGTATTATGTTAAGTGAAATAAGTCAGATGGAAAAAGACAAGTACCATATTATTTCACGTATATGTGGAATCTAGAAAACAAAACAAAAAAACAAAAATAACAGAAACATAAAAACAGAGAACTGGTGGTTGCCAGAGGGGAGGTGGGTGAGGGATGGGTGAAATAGGTGAAGTGGATTAAGAAGTACAACCTTGTAATTACAAAATAAATAAGTCACAGAGATGAAAAGTACAGCATAGGGAATATACTTGGCATTATATAAAGAAAACTAAATTGTTTTGCTTTTCAATTGGACTCTAAATTTATAATTTCTAAGCCATTTGATTGGGATAATTGTTATTTATTAAATTGAAGTATATAGATTGAAAATTTGTATAAAAAAATCACAAAAAAATCATAAAATAACACTGATTCTTATGTAGTTCCTCAATTAGTTAAAAGATAGTTGCCCAAAATATAATATTATAAAGGAATGATACTACTTTTTTCATTAGGTTTAAGAAAACAGTGTGCTAAATATCTTCAGCCATATAGAAGTTAGAAAACTTTCTATAATCACTTCCAATCTTTCACCCCAGTTATTTGTGAGTTTTGTAATGACGAATGAAAAGATAAAAAGAAAATATGTTGGCAAAGTAATTATTCTGTTGGACAGCTTATTTGATAATAATAACCATGGCTCCTATATACAAAAGTGTGCTTTACAAAATCCTCAACAAAATATTAACAAATCAAATCCAACAATGTATAAAAAGAATTATACTTCATAACCAAGTGGAATTCATGCCAGGTATGCAAGTTTGGTTCATTATTCAAAAATTAAAGTAATCCATCACATTGACAAGATAAAGACAAATGATGTGATCATATCAATAGATGCAGAAAAAACATTTGACAAAATGCAACATCTATTTGTGATAAAAACTTCTGATAAACTAGGAATAGAGGGGAACTTCCTCAACTTGATAAAGAATAGTTACAAAAGAACCTACAGATAACATCATATTTCATAGCAAGAAACTAGGGCTTTCCTACTAAGACCAGAAACAAGGCAAGCATCCTCCTGGAAATCCTAGCCAGTGCAATATGATAATAAAAGGAAATAAGAGGTATACAGGTTGGGAAAGAAGAAATAAAATGATCTTCATTCACAGATGACTTGTATGTCTATGTAGAAAATTGTAAAGAATCAACGATGACAAAAAAACCCACTAATTTCTGTAAGACTCTTGGATACAACGTTAATAAACACAAGTCAATCACTTTCATATATACAAGCAATGAACAAATGGAATTTAAAATTTAAAACACAATAAATTTATATTAGCACCAAAAAAAAAAAAATACTTAGGTGTACATTTAACAGAATATATCCAACATCTATATGAGGAAAACTACAATGCTCTAATGAACAAAAGCAGAGAACTAAATAAAAGGAGGTATATTCTATGTTCATGGATGGGAAGACTCAATACTGTCAATATGTCAGCTCTTAACTTGATCTATAGTTCAATGCAATCTTAATCAAAATCTCAGCAAGTTATTTTGTCAATATCAGCAAACAGACTTTAAGTCTATGTGGAGAGGCAAAAAGCTGCGAATAGCCATGATAATATTGAAGTATAAAATCACAGGTCTGACACTACTTGCCTTTTAGACTTATTATCAAGCTATAGTAATCAAGACAGTGTGATAATTGCAAGAGAATAGACAAGTAAATCAAAGGAACATTATAGAGAGCCTAGAAATAGAACCACATAAATATAGCCAACTGATTTTTGACAAAGGAGTGAAAGCAATACAAAAAAGCAAAGACAGTCTTTTTGACAAATGGTGCTGGAACAACTGGACATCCACATGCAAGAAGAAAGAAGGAGAAGGAGAAGAAGAGACAACAACCCTTCACAAAAATTAACACAATAGGGATAATAGACCTAAATGTAAAATACAGAACTATAAAACTCCTCGAATAACATAGGAGAAAACCTACATGGCCTTGGGTATGGCAATGACTTTTAGATATAACACCAAAAGCACAACCCATGAAATAAAGAATCAACAAGCTGGACTTCATTAAAATTAAAAATTTCTGCTCCATGAAAGGAAGTGGGGAGAATGAAAAAAGCTACAGACTGAGAGAAAATATTTGCAGAAAATATGTCTGAAAAGGAACTATTATCCAAAATATACAGAGGACTCTTAAAATTCAACAATAAGAAAACAACCAGATTAACAGACAGGCCAAATACCTTAACAGATACCTCACCAAAGAAGATATATAGATGACAAATAAGCTTATGAAAAGATGCTCCACATATGTCATCTGGGAAGTGTAAATTAAAACTATCAGTTACCACAACACACCTGTTAGAATGATCAAAATCTAGAATATTGAAACTCCAAATGCTGACAAGGATGTGAAGCAACAAGAATTGTTATTCATTATTACTGGTGGGATACAAAATGGTCCAGCCACTTTGGAAGACAGTTTGTCAGTTCCTTATAAAACTAAACATATCCTTACCATATGATCCAGCAATAGTGATCCTTGGTATTTACCAAAAGGAGCTGAAAGCTTATGTCCATTCAAAAGCCTGCACATGGATGTTTATAGCAGTTTTATTCACAATTGCCAAAATTTGGAAGAAGCCAAGATGTCCCTCAGTAGGTGAATGGATAACTGTGGTACATCCAGACAATGGAATTAGTATTTAGTACTAAAAAGAAATGAGCTATCAAGTCATGAAAAGACATGGAAGAACCTAAAATGCATATTACTAACTGAAAGAAGCCAATCTTAAAAGTCTGCATAGTGTATGATTCCAGGTATACGACATTCTGAAAATGGCAAAATTATGGCGGTAGTAAAAAAAGATCAGTGGTTGCCAGGGGTTGGTGGAGGGAAATGAATAAGTGATGTACAAACAATTTTAGGACATCAAAAATATCTACATGATACTATAATGATGGATACACTTCATTATATATCTGTCCAAATGCAGAGAATGTATAATACGAGGAGTGAAACTTCAACTATGGGTTTTGGGTGAATATGATGTGTCAATGTAGGTTCATTAATTTTAATAAATGTACCACTCTGGTGGGGGATGTAGATCGTGGGGGAAGCCATGCATGTGTGGAGGCAGGGGGTACATGAGAAACCTCTGTTATTTGCCTCTCAATTTTACTGTGAACCTAAACTGCTACAAAAAATAGAAGTCTTTAATTTTTTTAAAAGTGTGCTTTATTACTCACATGTTTTATTATGACATTCTCACAAAAACTCTGCAAGGTAATTGCATTTATCTAAATCTTATTTTTACAAATGAAGGAAGTAAAGCTCATAGATGTTAAGTAACTTTTATAGTATTCTAAAAGCAATAAATGATGTAGCCTGGACTAGAATTTAAGTTTGTGTGACGTCAAGTCTATGTTCTCTTTACTTTTCCAGGAGTCAGCAAACTGCAGCCTATAGGCCAAATCAACTCACCACCTGTTTTGGGTAACTAAGGTTTTATTGGATCACAGCTAATTATTGTCTATGGCTGCTTTCACACCATAACCGCAGAGCTGATTAATTCACACAGAGATCTTATGGCCTAAAATATTTATTGTCTAGCGCTTTACAGAAAAAGTTTATCAACTCCTGATCTATATATTCTCTCTTTCTCATGGTCAGTTTTCATCCTAAACCCTGTGTCTGAGTTCGAATTTTAACTATCCTTCAGAACACAACCAATAAATAATTTATAGAATGCACTATGTGTTAAATACCATGATATACCATGTTATTAAAGAGGGCACGTATTGAATGGAGCACTGGGTGTTATATGCAAACAACGAATCATGAAACACTACATCAAAAACTAATGATGTAAGTATGGTGATTAACATAACATAATAAAATTAAAAAAAAATACCACAATATATATTGAAGATGATCTAAAAATATATGTGACATGTAAACAAATTATGATTTTATGTAATAGCAAATAACAGAATATCAAAAAAATAAAATCATTCTATTTGCCTAAACACATAGTTGACAATGAAAACAAAAAGTTTTCCAGATGACAAAACCTGTTTATTACATAGAAAACAGGAATGTATTAAATTAATATTCAATAGTTTCTGGACTCACTACCAACTAATAGAACAAATATTAGCATCCTAAAAAAAATCTTTAAAGTTACTAAATTATAAAATAATGGAAATCAAAGAATAGTTGCAAGCACACACTTGCACAACTTAGAAAACTGAGGGCAAGTATAAAGATATCAATTATCTGCACATCACTGATGCAGTATTCCAAATTCCCTCTAAAAAAGATGTCACTCACACTTCAAAAAAACACTTGAAATTAACTCGTCATTTTTTCCTCTTGTGACACTCTTTAATTCAATGATTTTCTGAAGATATGTCTTAAGAGAAAGAATAATTTAACTTAAGATTTGTAGCAAACTCAGCCAATATAGAGCCCATGAGCAATGAGAAAAAAATATGAGAGGCATTCATAAAAATTATTCCAAGTCTAACTCTTTTTCAGTGCATCCATGTTGGAGAGGCAGTGTAGCTGTCTTCCACCCACAGACAGAGGCGTAGTGCCTTATGCCACCCAACAAGTTCATCCTCCATCTTCCTGCTCATCCTGCTGCCACCAGAGAATGTGCAAGAGCTCAGAGCAGCAGAAGAGAAAGAGGAGAGGCAGAATGGGCAGAGGGTGAGTGTATGCATGTGTCTCTGTGGATGAGGGTTTGTCTATGTATGTGTCTATTCCTTCCCCAAAGACTTTGAAGTGAATTGTAAAGTAACACCCAACCTAGCACAGTTCAAGGTAAGAAAAAGAGAGTCAGGATCTGCATGAATACTACAAAGTGGTAATTTAGGAACAAGGAGAAAAGATAAGCATCAATCTCATTATTTAGTATGTGTGTCATTTGATAAATGAATTATATATATCTCTCAGATATTAGCAACAGCCTTCAAGCACTTTTTCGAGCAATTAGTCTTCAGTTTACCAAGTGGTCATAAGGATGAACTCTACCAAAGACTTTTCTGTCCTCTCCTTTTTAGGGCCACAATAGGTCTTTTTTTACATATCCCAGGGCCATATTTAAGTCTTATTTTAAAATATGAATACACTAAAATTTGCTAATATTATTCATGATGATTAAAAAAAAAATCAAAGGCCCATGAATGACTTCGATTCCTAAAAATATTCTTAATTATTTTTGGAGACTGAGTTTTAAAAACTTTTTATGAATTATAGTCCCTTATGCACAGAAGCATTCATTTAAAAAGTCCAAAGTATTACTGAAAAATTAAATATTCTGAAAAAAACAAAAGATTATCCTCACTTTTTACTATTAGCTCAAATATACACATTAACCTACCCACACAGTCCTCTGACTCAGTTTATCCTTTTGACAAGTGATGATGCAAAAATGAATCAAAAAATACCAGCATTTAGAGCATCAATCATCCTAACCCATCAATCATAAATAAATATCAAGATGCCATGGGGGGCTTACCTACCTACATAGAGAACACCTTCTTTTGTCTTTCCTGCTGCTTCTGCCACACCCTGTTTGGTTTTTTCAGCAGCAGCCACGACTCCCTCCTTGGCCTTTGAAAGTCCTTTCATGAATACATCCATGGCTAATGAATTCCTTTACACCACACTGGAGAACACAAAATATAATTTCAATGAGAACTTTTACATCAGAAACTAATGATGTACTGTATGGTGACTAACATAACATAATAAATATAAATAAATAAATAAATAAATAAATAAATAAATAAAAACTTTTGGGTAGAATAAAATAAAATTAGAACCACCCAAGATAAAAACCACTGAAAGATCAGTACAACTCCCAAAAGTGCGAGACTCTTTTATTTAGACTCTTATTTCAACCACTGGACCAAAAAAAAAAAAAAAGCCTTTTTTTTTTTTGGGTTTTGCATTAAAAATTTACCATCCCTCATCCATCTTGGCTAGTAAAAGTCTAGCTGCCTAAACGTGGATTAAGATGAATCATCTGAGTTGTGCTTACTGTATCTTCGAAGGGTAGTTACATGAAAAGATGGACCCCTCTTTCAACTTCCCAGAGTCCAAACGGTGACAAGGTAAGTTAGAAGTACGTTTAAAAGATCACAGGGAAAGAAAGGGAGCTGGAGGCATGGGGTCAGGGGCAGTCTTATAAATGAATCCCAGAAGAGGGCTAACTGGCTGATCACCAAGAGGGGCGGGAAGAGAACTACTCACTCTGGGTGTGGCTCAAGCTCGAGCCCACACGCACCGGCCCTAATCCACGCGACCAGCCACCCCCGCCCCCAGCTATCTACTCCGAGCAGGCGCCTGTGCACAGCCGGGAGCAGTCTCCTGACTCGCGCCAGCCACCCGAGGGGGCGTTCTCCGCGCGCGTGAATTCGCTACCCACCCGGCGCCCGCACCTGTTAACCCCTTACCACCTGCTGACCTGCCCTCCCAGCACTTCCATTTAATGATCTGCCAAACACAGCTTGCTTACTTCATCGAGAAAACGCAGAGGGCGGACTGGGGGATGTAAGGTAAAAGAGAAATAAAAGTTGGCTGCTCACGCTCCACCTAGCATTCTCGCGTTTCCCCAGGGAAAAGCGTATCCCGGAGAAGCAGCGTAACCTCTCAGCCTTTGGGGACGAGAAGAACGGAATATCGGATGCCAGAGGAAAGCCAGGTCAACCAACTTACTTTCCTCAAGCTCACTGAAGAGATAAGCACCCACCTCCGAGAGACTCGACACAGCAGGTCCTTATTGCAGCAACAACCTCCCTCCCAGAAGCCCACGACTCCTCTCCTCCCGGGTTTCCTCCAGTATTGCCAAAGCTGCCCGTTTAGATCCATAGGTACTTACCTGGGTCCCTCTGATCCTCACAACTACAATTCCTCTCAACCACCCCCTTACAAAAAATTTAAAAAAAAAAAAAAACAATTCCCAAATATTATTTAAATGGGAAGAGGGAGAATAAGAAGCGCACAGGAAGGGAAGAGGCGGCAGCAGGAGAGGGATGGTCCCCAGAGGAGACTGCTGTCAGCACAACCCGGTGATGAGAGGCTGGGGGCGTGGGAGGCAAACCCACGAACCTGTCGTCGAATTGCCACTCCCCATCCCCCGCACAATTGGATCCGAGAGAAGGAGACAGAGGGTCGGAAGGGAAGGCAGGGAGAGAGCGCGAAGAATGCTAAGGGCCAGGCTCGGTCCTCGGGTCTGCTCTAAAGCCAGCACACACCTCGCCCCACGTTGCCGCGCTCGGTCTCTCACCCCCTCTCTCGGGTCCCCTTCTCGTCGTCGTGGTCTTCCTCCTCTTCCTCTTTCTCCTCCTCCTTCTCCTCCGCTCACCGCCCCCGCAGCTGATTTGTCAGCTCCTCTCCCCGCCCCTCTCCCGGCGCTCTCTGCTTTCCCAGCCGCGTGCATTTCAGTCCTCTACTCGGATGGGGATGGGGGCGGGGGGAGCCTCTACCTCCAACTTCAGACACCAGCCTGGGCCTGGGGGGGCGGGGAGGTGGGGTATTCTGCACTTCACCCCAGGTTCAGGACTCTTGTGGCGATCTGGACCTGTTAGGCTTAGGCTGGTGTTTCTCCGTCTTTCCCATCCCCCTCCTTCGCTGTCTCCGCCCTTCCCTCTGGTTCCTCACGGGACCCCCTTGTCCGAGCCACCCTAGTGGAGTGGAGGTCTGAGGGATCGACCACCAAAGATAGAGCCATCCTCTTGGGAGGCTACTGAAGGAGGCAGGCAGCTCAGGAAAGGTGCTCAAGCAGTACTACCAAGAGCACGTTTCCCTCGGATCGCTGAAATTTTGATTAACGGTGGTAGGACACGATGTTAAGGATGCCTTTGTTCAAATATCACTCAGATTTTCGTAACCTCTTAACCTCGGATGAGCCCGAAAAGGTCCGCGGATGGAGAGGAGACTAGTAAGGAAGAGTTACAGGTTGAGGCAGGAAGGAGCCTCTTCGAATCCTCTTCCCACCCCACTATCACCATTTTCTTGTCCACCAATCAGCTGTTGCCAGACGCCGATTTTTCCCATCAGTGGAACATGGAATAAATATTCCCCTGCCGTCGATACCAAGCGGTCTTAAGGTTTTCATTCTCGAAATGGAATTTACTTTCCACTCTCGAGTGCCTGATGGAGGAGACGAATCCAGCGTGGTTAATTCTCCTGAAACGTCCATCCAATTTCTTCGCCCCTTCTACACACTACTCACCTTTCTCATTTGATTCACGTTGCCCTCGGAGCTGACACCCGACACATCCCTTCCCACACACAGACGCGCAGACATATGCGCGGGCTTGAAGACAATTTTTGCATTGCTTAACACATTTCACCTCTTTCAGAGCTGGAGGGAAAACAGCTGTTCTTGGATCACACCAGAATGGAGAACCAAGCTCCTCCCTCTAACAGAATGCATTTGCTGTTTTTGCCCGAATTGGGAGAATGATTTTAGCACTGGAAGGGAAAAACAAGTCTTTGCTGTATGTTTTGTTGGTTTGTTTTTTTGTTTTGTTTTATGTTTGTTTATATATATATATTTATTTATTTTTGTAGGAAAAATGCTTTCTATATCCCAGCACTCACTTGGGTTCTGAAATATTAGTAAAATGCAATTTAAATCTACAAAACAACCCTTTGAAACCAAAAAA